>NC_079440.1:31999119-32106619 GCF_903798145.1 Danio aesculapii | reverse complement strand
CATTAAAAGAGACAATGATTAATGAAAACATAAAACTGGTGCATGAGTTTGCAATTTGTATTTGTATTTTTGTGTTGAAAACTATTTTGATTAAATGACAAAGTAAACATAATCATTAATATAAAACGTGTTATATTTTAAATATGTATTATTGTTGTGCTGTTATGATATCAAAATGCTAAGAATGACTTGTGATACTGATTAAAAGTAATATTCATTAATTCATTCATTTTCTTTTCAGCTTTGTCCCTTTATTAATCAGGGGTCGCCACAGCGGAAGGAACAGAAGGCACATTACTAAATCAAGTTTGGACATATTTATGGAAATTTACCAAATCTTTTCATGGAACATGATCTTGAATAAAATGACATTACGTACTTTATTAATTATTAACTAAAAAAACTTTATTAATTAAATTTAACCATTAAAAAAGGGGTCAGAAATAAAATACAAAAAAGCAGATTCCATCAACAAATTCAGAAAAAAAAGATAAATAAATAAAAAATAAAGCTTTCATAGGGCCTTGCTAAACCTTCATTAGACCTTATGATCATTAAATTACATTTAACAATTAAACACTGGAAAATGAGAATGGGAAAAATATATATTTCAAAAAGTACTGAAAATGGTTCAGATTTTTACAGATTAGGAACTAGATGCATGCCCATACGCCTATTGGATAGTACATCTCCTTCAATCACTGATAAATGCCTTGATTGGTGTAAAGGTAGTAAAAAAGCATTATCAATTATTTATGAACAACTACAATCCATTGCTTCCCCCTCCACGAAATGTCTTAAGAGTGGGAGAAAGAATTGGGAGTGGAAATTTTAAAAGAAATGTGGCAATCGGGTTTGATAAACACTCTAATAATTCTAAACATTATCTTCTTCGGTTTAAAACATTTATAGGTTACATTACGTTACAAAGAAAAAATGACATCTTCTAAAATGTTTTACTTCTTTGCAACAAATGTAATTCATCAGATGCGGATATCTCACAGTTTTATTTTTTGTTCTACGATACAGAGTTATTGGAATGGAAATTTTGAAGTGCTTTCTGAGATGTTGATATTGCAATTACGACCGGATCCAATGCTTTTAATTCTGGGATTCTCTGAACAAACCCCTGTGTTGTCAAATACACAACATAAATTGCTCTCATACAGTTTAACTCCCAAGAAACTACTGCTACTGTTTTGGGAAAAAAAGGAAACTCCTACTATAAGCTGTGGCTTGGAGAAATTACATCTACGTTACATTTGGAGCGAATTCGATACTATTTGAAAAGAAACTCGATTAACTTTTGCCATCTGTTACCTTGAAAAGAATATTATGGAATAATGCATAATTTCTGTATTGTTTTAATGTGCTTTGTCATCATGCTCTGTTGCTCAAACAGGTCTTTGTAAACCAGTTGGCTTGTTATGTAGGTGGGTAATTTATTTATTATTATGATTTTCATATTGTTTTTTCTTTTCTTTTTTTCTTTTTCTTTGCATACTGTATGTTATATGTGGACAAAATATGTAAAACAGAGAATCCTTTACTTTCTGAATCGGTCTTCAATAAAACTTATTTGACAAAAAGTACTGAAATGAAAAAGGATAGAGGGAAAGATGAATGCAGCAATGTACAAAGACATCCTGAATGAAAACCTGCTTCAGTGCTCTTGACCTTAGACTGGGGCAACAGTTCATCTTCCAGCAGGACAATGACCCAAAACACACTGCCAAAATATCAATGAAGTGGCTTCACAACAACTCGGTGAATGTCCTTAAGTGGCCCAGCCAGAGCCCAAACTTAAATCATATTGAACATCTCTGGAGAGATCTGAAAATGGCTGTACACCATCGATTCCCATCCAACCTGATAAAGCTTAGGAGGTACTGCAAAGAGGAATGGCCAAAAATTCCCAAAGACGGGTGTGCCAAGCTTGTGGCATTACATTCAAAATGACTAGAGGCTGTAATTGCATCAAGTATTGAGCAAAGGCTGTGAATACTTATGTACATGTGATTTTTCAGGTTTCTTATTTTTAATAAATTTGCAACAATTTCAAAAAACATTTTTTCACATTGTCATTATGAGCTATTGTGTGTAGAATTTTGAGGAAATAAATGAATTTACTCCATTTTGGAATAAGCGCTATGAATACTTTCCGGATGCACTGTAGTTTATGCATTGCTTTTACAAATGTTATATTTTAACTATTAACCACCTGTGTCTAGATTAAATGTGAATGGGGGGGGTTTAATTAAAAAATATTTTTGGAAAAATAAAATTTAAAAAAAATGTATTAGGGTTTTATGGAAACTACATTTACAAGACTCATATTGTTTGAAATACAATTCCTGTAATGCATTTATAGCCTTGTTAATCAATGTAGTGTATCAGCCATGTGCAGCTGCATTTCAACAGATTTGGTTTAAAGTCGCTTGAGAGAGACTACAAGGATTGTGGTGGTGCTGTTCAAAATATGCAGTGCACAATGGCCAGCAGCATAACACCAGCTGACAGTCTTATTCAACACACTCAGACTCTGACAGGTAATTTATTCCTCTCAGAGCGGCGGGTCATACTCAGGGGCGGCTGGACGCCTCCAGCTCCACCCCGGGACTCTCATTAGATTGCCTGCGCTGCCCTGTCAAATCCACTGCAGTTTAACTATGACACAACACAGACTATACATACTTCATGGGTCTTTTCCCTGTTTCAAGTCCAGCAGAAGACAAGCTACATCTAATAAGGACTTCGGGTGTAATAGAACCTGATTGACTGTACAGCCATTTTAACATTCAAAGGGAACATAGGAAATTACATTTTGGTTGTTGCATATAAAAGGTGTTAGGGTTAGCTTAAACAAAAAGTATAACTGGACAATAATGTAAGAAAAATAATAATTACAGGAAGTTTGATCAATTCAAGAGGAGGCTGCACGATACTGGAAAATTCTGACATTGCGATATTTTGTTTTTCTGCATTATAAATTGCGATATTAATACAATTTGACCAGATGGCTTGAATAGCTCAATTTAGAAAGAAATCATTAATTAGGATTGATTGGGGAGATTTTCTAATGTTGTGAATCATAAACAAATTGCGAGCATTATTACACCACAGCATTGAAAGTCAAATGCTTAATGGTTTTCTGTAGAGTCAAACTGTATTCAGTAGGAATGTAACGATTCACTTGACTCACGATTCACGGTATTAATCTCACGATTCAGTCATGATTTTCTAACTAAATTATTTAAAACAAATTTAAGGTGAAGAGCCCTTTCATTTTTTTTCTTAAATGCTGCACATTTTTTGCAAAATAACATATTTTTTGCCATAACTAATTTGCTATTTTAAAAACAAATAAATTCCAAAAATAAATAATAAATAAAAAACTGATTATAAAATGACTAATTATATAGTAGGATAGAACCAGTTAAACATGATTATGAAGGTGAATAATTAATATTACTTGTATAATTAATTAGTATAAGTATCAGTGTGATACACTTAAGAAGAGATAATCTTGAACATTTTAAATATTTAAAAATAAGCAAATAATTAAAACATCCTATAAACTAATTTGAAAAGGAGAGGGTAAAAATAGCCTAATACCTGGTTCTGCAACAGAACAACTTTCTCTTTTAGTCTGAAAATCATCTTCAGACTTTCGCTATGAAAATACTGATGCACTGTGTGATCTCCGTAGCACTCGGAGCAAGCGGAGTTACAGGTTTTATTAAAGTTTTTTTGCGTATAGATGTCTGTGACAGCAGTTTTTCATTGTATTGACAGTTTATGTGCATCATATTCGTTGTTCTGTTAGTGTAAGTAAACGATTATTTGCACACAGTTTGTGTTTTGTCTGGTGCACTTCACCGCTGTCATTTTACTTTACCAGCACATCAGTGGCGAGCAAGAGGTGGGGCGGCAAAGCGAGATTGTGCCTGTAAACACAGCGCCCCTTCGGTTCAAAACATGTCTCGCGAATAGTTCAACATTTCTATGGATTTGAAATGTCACATATTTGAATCGATTTACAACCGACTCACGGTGAATCTTTACATCCTTATTCAGGTATAGAAATTGAATAATGAAACGTAAAATAACACTGTATAGTTGTACATTGTATTAATTCAGTAAAATAATACTTCATTAATGTTACAAATGTACTTTTTTGTGACTTGAAATGCCTTTAAAACACATGCAAACAATAAACTTTCACTCTGTTGAGGTTATACTTTGCTATGACTTAACAAATCTCATGTATTCTTAACTGTTGTGCTGATCAATTATAATCCAAAATCAACATTGCACATCCTGCAATGTGTGCAGACACACACATTGTGATATCGATGCTGAAACATGAATTGTGCAGCCATAATTCAAGTAAAACAAATACGATTTTTTTTTAAATTCTGATGTTTGAAAAGAATAGGCAAATATGTTTGTCCAAAAATTTGCATGTTTACGAGTCCTGTGCAAATCTCAGTTTAGCTCATTTAAAAGTCCTATGTAGCCTGTAGTGCAATTAGCTCTGTATGAAACAAACCTTAAAACTCCATCAACATTGTACGTATAAAATAAGATCACTTCTATAAATGATCTTTTAGGAATAATAATAAACATTCTGAGTTCTTTAAAAGATTTTGCATTGTTATGGCCCCATGAAATAATCTTGTGTTTGTGTAT
This sequence comes from Danio aesculapii, assembly GCF_903798145.1. Taxonomy (NCBI): domain Eukaryota; kingdom Metazoa; phylum Chordata; class Actinopteri; order Cypriniformes; family Danionidae; genus Danio; species Danio aesculapii. The sequence goes on along the minus strand of NC_079440.1, from coordinate 32,101,927 downwards.
GTTTTACGGTGCCTTTCAATGTCGATGTTTGCAACCATTACGAAAAAAATATTAATATAGAGATTGCGTCATATCCCGCCCCTTTCCAGCAGTCCATATTCGTTCCTCTGCAAAGCCCAATTTCCTGAGGAAATCAGTGAAATCATATAACATGACTTTTGAAATAGGACGTAGGGACGTAATAGGACGTAAAAAAAAATAAAAAATAAAAATCACAATACCATGTTTCATCATCTGTATCAATAATTATTGAATATTTTTTAACAATCTATTTAGGAATATTAGGTTTTTACCACTTTATTTTTATTTACCAACATTACTAAGGCAGATAGTTTTAATAGCCAAAAACTAAAATATTTAAACTAAATATCTGATCTTTTTATAATAAAATAAACATAAGTGTTAAAGAGACTCTTAAACTTGATCAATGTTACAAAGTGTGTGCAATGGTAAAGCGTAAATACTAAACAATCAAAGCAAACTTTATGGTGTGAATAATAATGATACAATAAACCTCAAACTCTGTCAATGAAAATTATGATAATCAAATCTAAGCTTTTAAGTAAAGGAACCTGCCATCATTATTCAAATACATATTGCAACTTTATAAATTGTGAAATTGGACGACTACGTTACCCCATTGCTAAACATTCTTTTAGATGGGGTGCTAGTGGCTGGGATGCACAAGAAAAAAAAACAAAAAGCCACTCTGGCAACATCCTTACATCCTTTTTTCATTTACACTCCCCTTACTGCTGCTAGCCACCACACTGATTTCACGTGTCTTGTTGTTCTGACCTGAAGTGACAAGCGCGAGCGAGTGGTTTCCTTCACCTTCGCTTCCCTGCCGTCTTTCTGTAACTAGGCGACCGTCAAGTGTTTTCTCAGAGGATAACAAACGGACAAACGGCTGCAGCTCCGATACAAGTTTATGGAGTAAAGTAAAAAGCACTGCAGTGCTTTGGGTGTGCTGTGTTTGTCTGAGGTAATTAGTCTGCCGTTATTGCTGAAATGTGTATATTCCAAACAAAGTGTAAAGCAGATTTGCTAGTTCTACTTGCAAGAATCGCAGTGCGCTCACAGCATTCAGAAAAGTTTAGATGTTTTCAACTAAGAGCGCCTGGAAAATGCATGCGCGCCACGTTTGCGCTGCTTGCACAACATGTGCGCATCGCTCCCTTATGAGCGGCGTGCAAGTCACGTGCCTTCCTTGGGAATGACAATCTTACACCCTAAGCTTATTAGCATTGCTTCCAAGGCGCGTGCTCAGCAGCCAAATTTTAATAAAACTATAGCCTTCATACCAAAACTTCATACTGAACCTTTTTTTTATTTTATTTATTTTTTGTATTGTCAAGGGTGTTTGGTCAATAAATACAGACAGCGATTTTATTGCCCAGCCCTAACGGGACACTTGATTTATTTTTGTGTATTAGATTGATTCATGTGTTTAAAAGTAAAAAAAATTACTTCTGCTGTTCTTTGCATCCATTGGTCAACATGGCCATGTAAAGCCATCTTCTATCCCAAGCTGTGCATCTATTCTAAATGCCGTGCCTAATGGTTAGAGATTTGGACTTGGGTCCTGGTATTGCTCCCCGAGCAGCCCACTGCTCAGGGTGTGTGCTCACTGGTGTAAATGCTTTGGATAAAAGCTTCTGCTAAATGCGCACATGTGATGTAAATGTATGATACATTCTGTATTATCAATGAACATTTTTCCTCATGGAAACCAAAAAAAAGGTTTAGCCGAAAATCACTGGTATTGTTATACTTCTTGGGACATTTGGTCCCAAAAACGTGATGAATACCAGGACACAAACATGCATACCCACACTGCAAAGCTATCACAGCACAAAGTTGACAGACAGAGAGAGAAAGAGAAAGAGGGAGAGGGAGAGGGAGAGGGAGAGGGAGAGGGAGAGGGAGAGAGAGAGAGAGAGAGAGAGAGAACGAAAGGGTACAAAAGTACTGCATGTACTGTAGTCAAAATAGTCAGCAGCCAAAAACTAGGGCAGGTGATCACCCTTTAAACCAATGCAAATTTCAAGATTGAGATACTGAGACAAAAAATAGGTGGGCAAAATCTAATCTAAAACTCAAGAATGAGATTTAATTATGTGGTCAGAGTGTCTGCCGCTAATGTGCGAATGTGGAGGCAGTGAGTAATCCTTTTAAAATGAATGGGAAGTGACTCATTAAGAGTAGAAGTGTGAGGGCAGAATTCAGCATCAGCGCCCGCTAGCTCCCACCTGTTTTCAGGCCAGCAGCTCCACACACACACACACAAACACACAGACACAAAAACAAACACACACACACATACTTTACCCCAATGACCTCAGTGACCCCTGCTCACATCCTCACTGCACTAAAACCACAGTATAAAAGATTATTAGCAGGTTCGAATACCCCTATAATTCAAGTTTAAAAGATAGTACACCTTAAAATGAGAATTTACTCAATATTTACTCTCCCTCAAGAGGTTTTAAACATTTATTTGTATCTTTAAGAAATAGAATAAGAAAAGTAAGAATAAGATAAATAAGATATTTTGAAGAAAACTGAAAACCTGCCATTGACTTCATAAGAAAAAGAACTATGGAAGTCAATGATTACAGGTTTCCAGCTTCCCTTATGATCTTTGGGCTGGGCGATTAATCGAAAAGTATTCAAAATCAACAATCAAAACCTAAAATCAAACTAATTTTTCCAGGTCGATTTTTTCAATTACTTTCCCTACTGCGTGTGGAGTCACGTGACCCCACACTTTGCAATCACATTTGATCTCTGGTCAAGTAGGACGATGGACTCATTCTTGAGCCTTACTTAGCACTATACTGACGATGATTGGAAGCTGCGCTGAGATGCCTTGAGACGGCATATTTTCCATTACATTAAAGTTGCCATTTACATTAAAATATTTGTTTACAGAAGATGGATGAAATGCACTGTTTAAAATATTATTTACAGGATATACATGCCAGAGTTATTTTATTTAGAAAATATGCTGCTTATTTTCTGTTTTTAATATGAAAAACCCTGAAAATAATTTATTTTGTTTCCAAAAGTGCAAGTCATTTATTAGTTAGTTTTAGGCAATCGGTATTTTAAATTCAGTTGTTCAACGTTGATGTTCAATAAATAATCATAGATAGTAGATAGTGTGTGTTTCCTTCAGTTATTTTAAAATCAAGTAATGCACCCTTCATTCAAAAATCTCTCACTTGTAATATTTGAGCATATTTACTGTACAAAACCTGTCAGTGAACTTTGAGGGCAAAACATAAATAAGTAAATAAATAAATAAATAAAATAATCGCTCGATCACAATCGAGTTGAAATGTTCAATTAATCAAGATTTTGGTTTTAGGCCAAATTACCCAGCCCTAAATGGTCTTATTTTGTATTCAACAGAAGAAACAGACTCCTAAAAGTTTAAAACAAGTAAGGCCTAAGTGAAAAAACGACAGATCTATCATTCTTGGGTGAAATAGCTCTTTAAGGATGCAAAAAATCCTACATAAAACACAAAATTAATTTAATTTAATTAAACCGAATTTACCTTTTAACATGGAACAATGTACATATTTTGGATGAACAAATCAAAAGTAGTCCTGTACACGTAACTGTGTTCTAAATAAAAGCAACGGCATGCGACAGAAGGAATATTTTGTATATTGAACGGACTTTTTGTCCTTACCAACATCTCGAATTAGAAACGGCTTCTGTTTCTCACAACAATAAACTATGACAATGATCACCTCAGGTAATCCCCATGTGCTTTATTCAGTGTTAAATGCTAACAATGTGAGTTTGAATGCCATTTTACATGACATTTATTGCCATATACTGAAAGCAGCAGCAGATGGTTCACCTCAGATCTGAAAATAAAATAAACTGCCTGAAATTAAACTTTATAACTAGCCTAAACAAATATCAGTGATTCAGCATCTACATTTAATTATGTTAAAGAGGTTTAATACATATTCATTAGAGTGTAAACCTTATCATTTCATTAGTGAGTGTATATTCAGTGCAAAGTGTTTCGTCAGGTGCAAACAGCCAAAACTGCGTATCTCATCACGAAGCGTGTTGTTAGGACACACGATCACAATGTAACCTGCTCACCTAATGTTTACGTTCATAATATTTATATAATTTGCTAATTAATACCCTCTTGTGGAACTGATGTCCCATTTGGAGTCCGCTACTGTCCACCGGAGGTCGCATTATGGTCCCGGACACATGCTTTCAGAGCCTTTCTGAATTAATGAATGAAATACGCAGTTTTTCAGCGAGGCAACCCGAGGCAACCCGGGGTGCTGAAATATAATTGGCTAAACTGGCCATGGACAGGCCAAAATTACCAAAACAAAGTCAGCGTTCTGGCACGGAAAACACAATTTTTCAAAGCAGAATATCTGACTTCAGCATTGTTTTTTAGCTAAACAAGCATGTTCTCTTGGCATGTTTCTTAAATTTCTGCAAACATATTAATGGTATTTTATGCTTTATAAGAGTTAAAAACTTGCATACAGCACCTTTAAATGTGAATCCTGTATAATCTGGGAGTTTGTGTGAATGAAAGACATTTGGTTTAGGCTACAAACATATTAAAGTGTGTTGTAGAAAAAAAATGAGTGTCACTTGACCAGCATTTTACACTATTATGTAAGGAAAACTATCATCATACACCAACGCAAAAAAAACCGAAAAAAATTTAAAATATTTCAGGGTTCCTAAATTTGTAGTTTTGTGAAACCCTTTAGAAATAGTGATTAAATTGAATAGGTTTCATTATTTCAATTAATTGGACATTTATTTTACTATTAAAAAAAGGTCAAGATGCAGGGTAAATAGGGGTAAAACACACAGAATTTAGAAAAATGTCAAATAAAACATGGAATTTATTTCATTGAGGGGGTGTCCAAAGAAGTTTGATAATTCGATTCTCTGTATGAATTTTTGTTTGAATAACAGAATTTTACCAGATAATTTAGAATTAGTCTATAATAGTACAATCTTTAACATCTATAATTAATGCCACAATATAGGTTTGTTAGTTGGAGAATGCAAACGCACCTGTCAGTTTGTGCTACATTTTCAGCTGACAGACTTTTGTGCAGAAATAAACAGCCTGAGAGAGGCAGGACTCATGTAAAACCTCTGATCATACTTCTAACAAGACCTACATTCAGAAGAAACAGACGCGCAGCTTCAAACTGGAACAAACAGAAACATCACTTCCTCCTCATTTTATCATACAAATCTTCTGAAATACTTCATAAAATTTTACCAATCTGCTATTTTCAATTTACATTTAGACTTAAATGAATAAGGTACAATATTGAACAACAAAATCGGAACAATTCCTGTTCAATTAATTTGTACAGAATCATATTTCAGAACTAAATTGAACCAAATAACAGTCTTTCGATCTTTTTCATTACGTGTATTCATATACTTTATACACAACCTTTATTTACAAGGACCAAACTAAAATAAAAACCAGGATAACAAAGCAATAACTATCTTCAGAAATGTCACTCAACCACACACAAAACAACTAGAAACTGTATCACACATGAGCAATTATTTTAAAAGCAAGATACTTTACATTGAATGCCTGATCTGAATCCTCCATTTAGTCAGGGTATTCCTCGGTCGGCACAGAATGATACTACGCAGTGACCTCAAGTTAAGCAACTGCCCATTAACACTTCCACAGCTTATTCCTGTAGCTACTCAGGTTTATTTCAAGTAATCAACACAAAGCTCAAATTCTCTTACAGTCAGAAATAGGTCTCTCCAAAGACAATTAAGGGATGAATGCTAAGCTACTTAAAGCTTAAAAGGTAAACCAAGGCTCAAACTTTTATTCAGCATGCTCCACTGTAGAACAAAAAAATCTACAATAATAAAAACTAAACCTGAAGACCAAAAATTTAATTGTTTTGCATTTACATTGTATAAAAGAAGTTTTGATTAAAAATCCTGAACAGTTGTATTACGCAAGCTAAGAAAAGGTTGTCAAAATCACTCTAAAGACCCCTTAAGCAATTTTGTGAGACCACTAAGAACATAAGAGCATCTATGTCCCTACTGAACACATACTGTGTTAAGTTAATCAAGTCAATTAGCTTACGGATATTTAAATAATGATTTTAAAACATTTCAGAAAAAGTTCCAGAAAATTATGTGCTGAAAATAAGTTTATGGGCTTATGAAAAAAATAAATGCAGATAATTCAGAATACATACATTCAGAACTTAAAATGAAACTATTAAAAAGACATTCTGTAAAAACATTTATCTTAAATAAAACTGTAAATTCATGAATAAAAAAGGACATAATATTAGTCTCATTTTCTGAAATAAAGAGCAACTATCCCAAATTTTTCATTACAGTACACAATGAATATGATGTAATGGCCAACTGATATAGTGCAACAGAGTTTGAAATCAAGGATCCTGTCGCGCATGTGTGTCTATACACAATAATCATCTTTTTGTGTTTTATAGATGTCTAATGAAGCTCTAAACATAGATGTTTTGGCTTAAGCGAGGCTAAATTTGGCCTGTCAGTGAAAATCTAATAGACGTCTAACAATATTCCAAAAATATACTACACGTGACCACACAAGTTTTAGACGTTTGTATATTCGGACTTCCACTGATAGCCCTAATTTACTCTTATTTAAGCCAAAACTACAGTGGCAGAGAGAGACAGGCTAAATTTGGCCTGTCAGTGAAAATCTAATAGACGATATTTCATCTTATTAACAATATTCCAAAAATATACTACTCGTTACAACACAAGTTTTAGGCGTTTGTATCTTCTGACTTCCACTGATAACCCTAATTTACTCTTATTTAAGCCAAAACTATAGGGGCAGAGAGATTAATGCACTACAATTTAAGACATGCAATTACAAAAAACATTAGCAAATTGAGAAACGATCTTCATCAGTTTGACAGCACACGTGTTGCAAATTCTCACAACACATACAACTGAAGAAACGTGCTGCATTTTGTCAACACAAACAATTGAAGAAACGTGCTGTAGCGTGTTTCTTCAGTTGTTTGTGTTGTGACAAAATGCAGCGCGTTTCTTCAGTTGTTTGCATTATGACAAAGTGCAGCGCGTTTCTTCAGTTGTTTGTGTTGTGAGAATTTGCAACACGTGTGCTGTCAAACTGATAAAGATCATTTCTTAATTTGCTGGTGTTTTTGGTAATTGCATGTGTTTTCTTAAATTGCAGTGCGTTAAGCTCTCTCGGCCAGCAACACAGATCCAGATCTCAAATAAATGAGCACCATGCCACCAAACCCCCAACTGCTCCCCAGAAAAGGCACCGCAATGACTACCCACTGCTCCAGGTGTATGTTCATCATGGTGTGTGTATGTGTTTGTGTGTGTGAGTGAGAAAGAGAGAGTTGCGCTTTGAATAAAAGCCTATGCTAAATGAATAAACAGCCATTACAGTGAACTTTATGGTAATAAGCAATCTCCAATCATGGAATAAGAAAGCGGTCATGTTTGACTCTGACCATGAGCATTATCAGGACCAAATAAACACATTTCATAACTATACAATCTTAATGGGATAACCATTAAGCATTAGGGATAACCTTTAACCTTTTATTGCGCAAAGAACCACATATGTTAAATTTATTGACATTGATTACAATATCATTTAGTTTAGCCATAAAAGTTCAAAGGTTTTGTAATAAACCCCAGTAACACTCCAGGGTTTTCCCGATTAGTTTTTCAATGAATGATTGGTAGCACTTTATTTCAAAGTGACCTTATTACAGTGTACCTATTCAACTACTAAGTAATATTAATTAATTGCATGTACTTACTATACAGGGTTAGAATGTGAGTTAGATTTAGGATTAGCTTACGGTGGGCGATAGAGCTTAATGTGCTGCAAATTAAGAAATTTAAGCAATTACAAAATTATTAGCCTAAATAACCATAACTTAAATGTGTCCATCACATTTTGGGTCCCCTTGAAACATTTCCGTTATGATCCATGCTATTTACATGTGCGTTTTCTTAACTTATTTGCATTGTGAGAATTTGCAGCCCATTTCTTATAATTTGGTTGCGTTGAGAGCATTTGCAAGATGTTTACTGTCAAACTGATGAAGATCTTTTCTTAATTTGCTGGTGTTTTTTTGTAATTGCATACATTTTCCTTAAATTGCAGTACATTAAGCTCTCTCAGCCACGAAATTAGCTGCATGTATTTATGCATAATTAATTGTAATTGTATAAGGAACATGTGTAACAAGGACACCTTAAAATAAAAAGTGTAACCAAGTGCCTGTTACATGTTAAAAGACCCAATTTTGCTTTAGATGGAAAAGGATATGTGAGAACATTAACTATATATTTGTACACCCCTCTGTTTTAATGATCTAGGCACAAACTCTAAAGCACATGGTGACAAAAACATTAAGGGCATGTCCAAATCTTTTGTTATTTTGAGGACAGAGAAAACACTTAAAACCCTGACGCATGGTCTAACAGGCTTGTGCTTATTCTCTTAATAAATTGTGGGTGTGTTTTGAGCATAACGTGCGATAAGCCAATCAGAGTCACATCTCCCATTGCCTTTAAGAGAGTTACGTCGCACCATGGCACATTTGCTATTTACATGGCTTTGTAAGTGTAAAAACTGAATGCTTCACTAGTGAGAAAACAGCGTGAGGATAAAGAACGAGCCTCCTCCATTCGGCCTCTTCACTTTCTCATTACTTTACTTTGACTCTTTACTTTACTCCTTTACTTTCATGGAGCAATGAAACGGTAGAAACTCACTCCACTGAAGACATCCATTAGTCTACACATTTAATTTCGTTTGTTAAGAGCAAAGATTTTTTTCAAAACTATTTCTGAATTCAGTTTTAACTTCCAGGAAACTAATAAATGAACAGTAATAACGAAGTGTGGTCAGTTGTGAAGTGTGGAGTTATATCCAAACACACGTTTGTTTTATTAAAACAAATATAAATATGCATATAACAAATAATATTTATTCTATTATAATAACAACTATTAATGTTATTCAAATGGAAATTGTCATGAATAAACTGAGGTTTTTATACATCGAAAATTTCATAATTTCTTTACAAATCATTTTTGTAACATTTCAATCCTTTATTTATTTATTTTTCATATGTAAAGATATTTGCATGTTGCTGTAGATCCAGTGTGTATTAAGCAATGTCTAAGTGTTTGGACCTGCATAGGCGCATAACTGATGCACATTGCGCTAAACTTTAGACCAGCTTTTAGTTGGTCAGTGGTGCAGTTTATTTTAGTTCCTCAAAACAGCAATGCGCCAACAATGCACCTTAACAAACCTCCTTTTTAGACCAGCACACCCATGAGTCCACAATTTGGCACAAATGGATTTGCCATTTAAACAACGTGGCGCAAAATGTGAAAATTAGGGTTGTGCTGGTCTAAAATAGAAACATATACCGCCAAACACATCTTGCGCCTTAATGCGCCAGGTGTATGATAGGGCCCAATGTGTCTGATAGCTTTACATGCCTGTTATGTGGTCTCTATAGTTAGAAACGGTCAGCCAATGAAGGCTCCAATGGAGTGGAGTCTAGACAGGTTCCACTGGCCTTTTTTTAATCACCCCTTAAGCAATCTTAACTTAAAAAACCTGAAAGAAGGCTAATTTACTGTATCTTTCACAGGATGAAATCAGGAGCATTGAAAACACATTGTACATTCAGTCACATCCACCGGTCATATGAAACTGACAGTGCGCCGCTCACTGCAAACCATGCTTATTATGTTCTTCAAAGAAAGGCTCTTGAAAAGGGCAAACCACTCAGTAAAATGCAATCCAATAAAAGGTGGAGACTAAAATCCAAGCTAAAAAACACTTACACAGAAAACTATGACATTCTTGTTAAAAACCGCCAGCGCTAGACCAAGCACTGGATTGTAAATGTCAGGATTTTATGAGAACGGAACTCCTGCGATAATAAAGACTATGCAAAATGGTCAAAATCACAAATTTGAGTCACAACTTGGTAATGCTAGAGATGAAGCGGTGTTCATTGGCCCAGGAGGACATGGAAAGGTCTATGGAGATTCAAGCATGTAAGACTTTAAAGGAGACCCTTGGGTGATTTCCCCTCAGGTGGACGGCTGGTCATAGATGTGCATTTACAGCAGCACAGATGTTGTGCTTTTGCCACTACAGACAAATATAACACACTTCAAGTAGGAGAAAAAAAAACACATCTCTAAAGCAGCAGAGGATTATATAACCATCATTTTAGCATATTTCAAGTGCAAGTGTTCAGACATTGCAAGTGCTCTGTGCTCAGCAAATGTCCTCTTTACTTGCAAATCTGCGATAACTGTTGAATTGGAGGACGCTTTGGTGCAGGTGTGTGCTTAAACACACTTTTAGCCCATTAAATCAATTTTGGTAAGAGAGGAAAAAATAGGATATTATGATCGCACTATGCAAAATATCTTGTGGTGCTTCCAGATGGGTTTTTAAACCACTTGATCATTCAGTTAAGGTGAGGAGCGATCATACTTTGCACTGAATGATGGAAACAGCTTTATCTTTTCAAATACCTTTTACAAATTTCCCTCAGTCAAGAACGCTCGTATTTATTCAGGATGTTTTTACCAGAATATCATCAAATCGCAGCTCCACGCTGACACACACTAGTGACAGACTGAAATGGTAAGCTTTGTCTTTTAAATGTTGTTTATATTAACAAGTAGACATCTTTGCTGGGGAAAAACAGAAAGGAATAAAAATAAGGTGATTTTAACGGTAAAAGAAATGCTACAGTGAAAATCTGTAAGCTGGTTAACAATAAGTTTCCTTAATAGCTAAAGTGCATCTGGAAAGTACTTATAGCGCTACACTTTTTCCACATTTTTTTATGTTACAGCCTTATTCCAAAATGGATTGTTTCCTCAAAATTCTACACACAATAGCCCATAATGACAATGTGAAAAAAGATTTTTTTTTTTTTAACAGTTGCAAATTTATTAAAAATAAAATGAAAGTATTCACAGCCTTTGCTTAATACTTTGGTGATGCACCTTTGGCAGCAATAACAGCCTCAAGTCTTTTTGAATATGATGCCACAAGCTTGGCACACCCATCTTTGTTTTTGCCCATTTCTCTTTGCAGTACCTCTCAAGCTCTATCAGGTTGGATGGGAAGCGACTGTGTATAGCCGTTTTCAGATCTCTTTAGATATGTTCAATAGGATTTAGGTCTGGGCTCTGGCTGGGCCACTCAAGGACATTCATGGAGTTGTTGTGAAGCCACTCCATTGATATTTTGGTGGTGTGCTTTGGGTCATTGTCCTGCTGGAAGATGAACTGTCACCCCAGTCTGAGGTCAAGAGCACTCTAAAGCAGGTTTTCATTCAGGATGTCTCTGTACATGGCTCCAATTATCTTTCCCTCTATCCTGACTAGTCTTCCAGTTCCTGCTGCTGAAAATCATCCCCACAGCATGATGCTGCCACCACCATGCTTCACTGTAGGGATAATATTAGCCTGGTGATGAGCGGTGCCTGGTTTTCTCCAAACGAAACGCCTGGCATTCACTCCAAAGAGTTCAATTTTAGTCTCATCAGACCAGAGAGATTTAGTTTTTTTATGGTCTGAGAATCATTCAGATGCCTTTTGGCAAATTTCAGGCAGGGAGCAGATTCTGTCTGGCCACTCTACCATACAGGGCTGATTGCTGGATTGCTGCACAGATGGTTGTCCATCTGTAAGGTTCTCCTCTCTCCACAGAAGAATGCTGGAGCTCAGACAGAGTGACCATTGGGTTATTGATCACCTCCCTGACTAAGGCCCTTCCTCCCCGATCCCTCAGCTTAGATGGCCGGCCAGCTCTAGGAAGAGTCCTGATGGTTCCAAACATCTTCCACTTATGGGTGATGGAGGCCACTGTGCTCATTGGAACTTTCAGAGGAGCAGAAATTTTTCTAGAACCTTCCCCAGCCTTGTGCCTCGAGACAATCCTGTGACAATTCCTTTGTCTTCATGTTTGGTTTGTGCTTTGACATGCACTGTCAACCCTGGGACCTTATAAAGACAGGTGTATATCCAACTAAGTTGCTGAAACATCTCAAGAATGATCAGTGGAAACAGAATGTACCTGAGCTCAATTTAGAGCTTCACGGCAAAGGATGCACTGTATGTGAACAACTGTAAATTAGCTTTCCCAAAATTCCCTGAATGACACTCCACTTTCACGTTTACTGCATTCATTTAGCTTTATTTGTGTTACCATTGATGGTGTTTGGCAGCTGTGTGAATTACACGAGAGCCTTCTACATATGAATAGGTTTCTCTGCTTTTTGATAAGCTGTTTGGGATGAGCGTTGGTTTATTGTTCGTTTGTCTCATCACCACCTGCTTTTGGATGTGTTTTTATCTCAGTAAAAAAGGTACGATGTGTTGATGTATAGAATGAGTCTTTAAAACAGTGGTGTATTGACACTATTAATTAAAGAAATGTGATCGTTTACTGTAAAATTTTGAAATTTATTTTAGTTTCTACCCTTATTTTAATAGTAAAAATCTGGAAAATACAGCTGCTGTTTTTTACAGCAGCTTAAATAATGTCTGAATAATGACCCTCGTCTAAGCCTCTCATTAGCTTTGAGTAAAGCTTGTTTGAGAGTTACGAATTTCGATCAAAAAGTATCTAGATTTGAAAAGTGTCTTTGAAACATCCACATGTATTAATCCTTTTTATTGCCAATGAATGTGCAAACAGCCTACAGCAAAGTTCAAAAGCAGACCCTCTCTGAAGTCAAATAAAACAGTGTTTCTCAACCACGTTCCTGAAGGACCACCAACACTGCATTTTTTGGATGTCTACTTTGTTTGTCACACCCATAATAGGTCTTTCAGTCTCTGCTAATGAGCTGATGATCTGAATCAGGTTTGTTTGGTTAAGGAGACAGAAAATGTGCAGAGCTGGTGGTCCTCCAGGAACATGGTTGAGAAACACTGTTATAGATGTCATACGCTTTCATTTTTCATCAATTACTCAACAAACAAAAGTATGTGGCGTTCACATTGCTTATGCATGATAATGCTGAAAGGCTCATTCTTTACTGTTATGTCAATGCATTGTAACTAACAATGTAATATCAATCAGGTCATCTGTTGATATGTGAACAGATGAGCGTGTGTAAACATGTACACACTGCAGTTTGGAAAGCATTTGATTGTTGCAGTTTTTTATGTTTTGAATGGAAAGCTTGCAGCATTTGTTTACATCTAAACGTCACTGTCAGCAGAATGAACAGCATCTGGTTGTTCACAATCTAGATGTTATTGAAAATGTATTTCTAACAAATTACTTGTCAAAAAACAACAAATGTATGTTGTCGCATGGATTCCAGGGCACTGAATCTCATTCGGTCTTATGTAAATTAGGAGCATGAGCTACAAATTGTTGGCTACAATTCACTTAAAGACCACCAATGTCAATAATAACAATGGTTGCAGAATTCATAATTTACTCCAATTTCCATTTCACATTGCCATGGAAGCTTCTGCTGATTTAATTCTCTAAGATGTGCAGCCAAAAAAAATCCCCAATCCACCCTAGACTTTATCCCTCAAGTACTTTCTCCTTTTAAATAATCACTCAAGATGAATTCTGACTCTCTCTCCAACCTGGATGCCATTTGTCTTAATATGAGAGAGGGTTGATGGGGAAACCTGTGAACCTCATAAATCTGTCAAAGATGTGGCAGATATCTGGTTGGAGATTGCTTTTTTCATACAACACATATCAACTGCTCTTAAAATCCCTTTGCAAGTCCTGAAAACTCACGGGAGTCATTTTAGTTCTAAAAAGGCAGTTGTGTAACGCTCGCCTACTGTATATTCCCTACATCTTTAAATGTCTCTGACAATTAAGCTTTAAAGAAACCCTTAATTCCGGTCTCAATTACTAACTAAATAACAGAATAATCAGTGCACATTGCACAGTGGGATTAACTTTTAGCTAACAACTGGTATTAGTCGGTTAGAAATTTTCCATCTTTGTAGATAGACAGCTAGATTTAATATACGGTTGTTTAGAATTAAAACTAGGATGGACAGATTTATTTAAGTATTGTGTTACAGTTCTAATTGGGAGCTTTAAAGTTACCCACTTATTTGTTAAACATAAAGTGTCTAATTACCCCAATAGTTTAAGTTAGTTTAGTGTAAGTTTCTTGAAACTAACAATTTATCCATCCATCATCTAGTTCTAAACAAAAACACATCATTATCAATATTTTTGTTATATAATAAATATCTATCAGTATAATCTACCCACCCACAACATATTTCAGCTGTCCATTCACATAACAATAAAACCCAATTAACTATAAACCTATTTCTTTCAATCTGTCTTTCATCTTCATCAATATGACCAACTACTACACTGTTAAAAATGCTGGGTTCCACAAAATTCCTTTATGTTGTCCCTACACAAATTGATTAAATTTAACTTAATTGTTTTAACAAATTTAATTGAATTAAACAAAACAATTAAGTTGTCCAAAAAAAATCTCAAGAACTGTGTTGACTCAGCTCATTTTAAATGAGTAGTTTAAGCAAGCAGCAAAAATCATTTTTTAGAGTAATTCTAAACATTTCTGAATACATCTTTTAACAATATGACCTCCCTACATCTAATTATCAATACATTTAATAGATATCCATCAATTAGTAAACATATTCAGCTGTTCAGTCACATAACAATAAAACCCAACTAACTATAAACCTATTTCTCTCAATCCGTCTGTCATCTTCATTAATATGATGGGTTCCATAAAATTCCTTCATGTTGTCCCTACACAAACCTATTAAGTTAACTTAATTGTTTTTACAAATTTAAGTGGATTAAACATAAAACAATTAAGCGGTCCAAAAAAAATCTCAAGAATTGAAGAGCAGATATAAACATTTTGGAATACATCTTTTAGCAATATGACCTACCCTACAACAGACACATTTAATAGCAATATCTATCCATCAATTAGTACAAAAAAGCTATAGTTAAAAACATAAAAAACATAATATAATATTAGGCATAATAAAATAAGAAAAAAAATTATATATCATTTCTAACAAACAGCTAATTAAAATGTCTAGCCATTGTACTTTAATCATTGATTCGTAAAGTTTCTCATCTGTTCATCATAACACAGAGTATATTAAATATACTCCACACAGACAGCATGGAGACACATTAGGGCATAAGGTCTTACCTTTGTGCTAACGATACACAAACAGTCCATTCTTCAGAGCGCGACCTCTCAGCATCTCATCCAAGCTGCTCTAATCCTGTCGCTAAAATATGCCAATGCATATGCATGAATGCATTGACCGCGCGACATGAACTTATTCTCAGTTGAGCAAACAACGTACGCTTCCATATACTCAGAGAAGTCCACATCACCTCATGGCTGCTTTCAGCAGCAGTGTGTCGGGGATGCTGAGGAGGAGGAGGACGACGCCTGCACTCATATTGACGCGCGTTGAGAGTTGATAGGAGCACCGTGGGGAGAGCGAGCTGCATAATGTGCTCCTCTCACCTCTGGACGCGCGCTCCAAGTGCATGTCAGTGTGTGGGAAAGCGCGTACGTTCAAACGCCTCTGCCCTGCCGGTTCAGTATCAGCCAGTGGACTTTACGTTTTGTTATGAAATATGAAAATCATTAAATGTGTAACAAATATTCATCTCCACACAGATATCATAATAAAAGGTGATGTAAATACAAGAATTGACTTCTGCTACTAATCAATTTTGTTACTGATTGCGTTATGCTGGGATATAAATTAATATGAATACATTTTCGATTAAACCTTAATGAACTTTTAGAGAAAGTTAGAAAGTGAATGGCATAATACATCTAATATTTTGTGTCAGAGACAGAGCTCCATAAAAATATTAAGAGATAATTTTAAGGTTTTGTTGGGTGATTTGCAATTAATTGGTACCTGTAAACTTTTAGCATTCTATTTTAATAAATACCTGATAAAATCAGAAATAGTTTGGTTTCCAACAATCTTCCAATTGTGTTTTGTGTTATTCAGCAGACATAAGAAATTCAAACAGTTCTTGGACAACTTGAGGGGGAGCAAATAATGACTAAATTTGAATTTCTAAAAACTACAATTTATAATAAAAGTATTAAATTAAGAAAACCTTGAAATTTTGTATTAGTTGCAGTTGTAAATACCAATAGATATTACATATAATGAATTTTAGTGTGTGTATTTTTGTTTGATGAAGAAACAAATGTGCGAATGACATTGGTATTACATGTGTATTACAAAGTAGACAAACTAAACTGTTTTTGAAGTTCACAATCGGTCAAATTTTCATATAGGGTTATGTTTAGTGGTAGGAGTAAAGCGAGGGAATGTATATTGTTATGTATATTATATTATACAAGTTTATATAATAAAAAGTTAGCAGTCACAAAAATCACCAAAAACAAATGCATGCGTGTGCGTTCTTGTCTTGGCCACCAAGTATTAGTATTAAAAGGCACCTATTTTATCCCTTTTTTCAAGATTTAAGAGAAGTCTTTTGTGTCTCCAGAATGTGTCTGTAAAGTTTCAGCTCAAAACATCCATCAGATTATTTATTATACTTTTCAGAATATTGAATTTTCTGCTCTAAACACAGCTGTTTTGGCTTGAGCTTTTAATGCTAGTTCTCCCCGCCCACCGCTCCCACGTGCCTGTCAGAGTGTGCCTCAATCTCAGCCTCAGCTGTGTCAGATAAACAGCACAGTGACAGACATGAAGGAAGCAGATCTCATGTAACGTTTGTGAGAAATGCTACAGTAAGAACTTTTCCAAAGATTGTTTGATGTATTTGTTTTGGAGTTGCAACGATGAGTCACACACACAATGTCATTACAAAGTTCACGCACACACACAGACACACACACACAGTGCACGCATTTAACTTTGCACTTTTTTTGCAATGCAAATGTGACAGGATACACATTAATATTCACTGCTTTATTGATATCCGTTATGTTAATGTACAAAATAACCTAATTTAACGTCCACAAACCGGGATTCAAGCGTATTTTATAATTGTAATGACATGCGGCTGGTGATAAGTTGGTAAAAATCGGTTTAGTTCATTATATGCATCTTAAAAACGTTTTAAACTTGTAAAACTCATTCTTGAACACATTTGATAAAGATTGATGATCACAGCGAGCTGAACAGATCTTTTAATCCAAGTTGCTTTCCGCACGTCCTTGTGGATATGATTAAACGCGTTACTACAGAGACATGTTAATACGCTACTGTCAATCAAATCGGTGGGCGGGGAAACCGCACTCCTACATCACACCCTCAAAATGGGAGATCCTATTTTAACATCGGGAAATTAAAAAAAAAAAAAAAGAGAATTATTGTCTTTATATCACCCCAATATGACTGTGGACACACTATACCAACACAAAGTTCTGTCCAAACAGCTTACAAAAGATGATTTTAAACATGCCATTTTGGATGCCCTTTAAACAAAAATCTCAATTTGGCCAATAATATTTACTGACCATTACAGCAGTGCTTAAAACAGCCATTTTTAATTAAATTTAATCCAACGAATGTGTCAACAAATTTGCCTTTCAAACAAAATAACGAACACAGAATATCAGATTTGAAATAACACTTTCATAATGTTTTGACAAGAGTATAAATATATATTTTTAGATGAATAGCACGTTAAAATCAACTAACATACCGTATTCCCAATCCTAAAGTATTTATTAAGAGAAGACTCGACTGCAATTTTCTTAAAAGTTTTGAAGCAAATACTAAAACACCACAAATACCATTCTCTGTTCCAGTGGAGACATGAAAGTCATCTCCATTCAAACACCCAACTGAATTATTTGAGACTTTAAAATGACAGAAATGAGAGTGTTATGCACCGCTAAATTATTTTCTATCCTCAGTGTGGCAGGATTACATCCGGTCCCAACAGAAGGAAAATCTACCCACTCTCTAAAATGCGAGCAACCGTTTTAATGGAAAATGCATGACCAGACCTTATTCAATTTAAATGAGAAATTAGCATTATTAAATAACAAGGTAAGTCCAAATGATCTGCTCTCCTTTGTCATTCTGTTGAAAAGGTCACACACTGAGCACCCTGCTCTTATTTAAAGAAGATCTCATTCTCCATTCCCTTTTAAGCACAAGTCTAACAAGTACAAGATGTTCTAGTATGTTCAACAGAGATGAATCATTACTGTGACTCTTGAACATCTCATTAAGACAAAACAGTGACACTGATTGATTTTGACTATAGCACCACTGTAATAACCACAACTTAAGGGAAAGTTCATTAAAAGTACAGTAATAAATAATAATTGCAGTTAATTTACTCAGAGATTTAGGTGACTTATATTAGTTATAACAATAAAAAAGCCTAGTATTTTAAGCTGAAACAGAACTTAAAAAAAAAAAACATATGCAAGAACAACTAAATTAATGCCTGACAATATACTGGGATTTTCTGATGCAAAAAGTCACAGAAGTTTGCCTGACTCAGTATGTAGAATCAATTTTGGTCATCAGTGATAAAAAGCACTTGGATTGACCGTTTAACCACAAATCAGAGTGTGACAACAAAAACTGAAGTGACAAAACTAAGCAAACGACACCACAAAGAAGCCAGCTGTCTTTGTCACATTAGTTAAATATTTGCAAACAAAGTGCATTATGTCCAGTTCAGACTGCACGATTTTCAAAATAGTCATGTGACATGTTTATGTTCAAAATAGTCATGTTTTTCACTGCATGACTATCGGAGCTAGCATTCCATCGCTGCTGTGTTTACACTGCAAGATGATCGGCTGACAGGGCATTTCACACATAACTTTAAAATAAGAAAAATCGCAGGAGCCAGTGATGTAGTGATTAGTTCGTCGACACATGCACTCCGGTGCTCACGGCGACCCGAGTTCGATTCCCGCCTTGTGGTCCCTTGCCGATCCTTCTTTCTCTCTGTTCCACAAACTTATCTGTCAATACTCTCTACTGTCTTATAAACTAAAGGTGAAAAGGCCGAAAAAATTATTATTAAAAAAAAAATAAAAAATAGGAGAATCACTGACAACTTTGTCGTGTTCTAAAAACTACGTCTCACAACCAAACACACGAGAGAAGTGACATGGAAACAACATGAGGTCACGTAGTATATCTTTGATATGAACTACATAATGAAAAGAAGCCTTTAGTGGGCTAGAAAACGTACTTATTTTGCTCACCTGGCTTTGAAAGTAATTAGCAATTTCTCCTCAACTTCATTTCTTTTCGAACTGGTAGTGATATTGCTTAAAAGACACAGACACGGGTGCTACTGCCAAATTTCCACTAATTTTTCCTCCATTTCTTAGGTTAAAATCGACCGAAGAGAAGCCCTGAACGTCTCCCACAACCTCCCGCTGGCCTGCAGATACCATTACTAGTGGATGCTGCTCTCTCATTGGCTGTAGGAAATCGCCAATGTTACTTTCAATCAGAACACATTTCACACGGCATGATTTTAAATCGCCAACCGCTCCAGTTGTTTAGCATGGCAAATTTCTCATGGATGTCAGCGACTCATTGGCGATTCTCTCAGAATGCGTCTTTGATAGTGTGATTGTTACTCACGTGAACGAGCACCGCATTTGTCAGCGATTTCTCAAAACCTGTCAGCGAGTAAAAATTGGGGCTAAAATCATGAAGTCTAAACTAAGCATTATCAGATTATCAAACCTTTTAGCACAACCAAATCTCTCTGTGGCGAGCGAAAAGTACTGTGAAAATTGTATGAAAATGCTATTTTGTTTACGGTTTGTATATCTGCAGCACTAGTTCTGATTTCCTTTTGTGGAATGACAATACAGATACCGCCACCTTCAGATGTGGAGAGGTAAATCCTATTATGCAATTTTCATTTTAATTAGCTGTCATCCTTTTGGTGTGCTCAGTTTTTGGTCCAGACGAGACCAGACACAGCCAAGATAGTTAGCATCCGGCTGGTTTTTTGACACCAGAATCTGCTTATGTCCAATTCCTTTCAAATACCACTTGGACATATATAATCATTAATGAAGTTAGGAAATGTCTAAGAAAATTACATAATTGTTTATAGTGGGCTGTAACATTATTCTCATGACATAAACCCAACTCGGCTGAAGTCACTTCGCTAAAGGCATAAATCACTCTTCCTCGAAATAATGAGTGTACAGTTAAAAACAAGCATAGAGTGGCATCTGCTGTTAAAAACTAAGCTCAAAATAAATTCAAGAGAGAATAGCGCTGCATTTTAAAACCCTCATAATTAATTTCTCAAATGAACCAACACCATTATCATTCATTCACTCATTTTCTTTTCAGCTTAGTCTCTTTATTAATCTGAGGTCGCTTATCCAGCATATGTTTTACGCAGTGGATGCCCTTCCAGCTGCAACCCATCACTGGGAAACACCCATACACACTCATTCACACACATACACTACGGACAATTTAGCCCAATTCACCTATAGCACTTCTTTGGACTTGTGGGGGAAACCGGAGCACCCTGAGGAAACACACGCCAACTCGTGGAAGACATGCAAACTCCACACAGAAACGCCAACTGACCCAGCCGAGGCTCAAACCAGCGACCTTCTTGCAGTGAGGCGAACGTGCTACCCACTGCGCCACCGTGGAGCCACGCCGTTATCAATGCTGTTAAAAATTTAATTTAATTTAATTTTCGGAATGAACCGCCAACTATTCTATCATATGTTTTGCGCAGCAGATGCCCTTACAGCTGCAACCCAACACTGGGTAACACCCATACACACTTATTCACACACATGCACTATGGCCAATTTTGTCTATTCAATTCACCTATACTGCATGTCTTTGGACTGTGGGGGAAACCAGAGCAACTGGAGGAATACCACACGAACAGAGGAGAACATGCAAACTCCACACAGAAATGCCAACTGACCCAGCCAGAACTCGAACCAGCAGTGATGCTGATGGGACATTGCTAACCACTGAGCCACCGTGTCGCCCACAAAGAAACTCATGAATGATGCCCTGTGCTGGTTTCGATCTAACAACCTCAGTGTTGATAATAAAAAATTTAAAAAATACATATCAGACATTGCTAGTTATCTTAAGCTGTCATTGAAAATTGTCACAGAAACCCAAATAAGCATCAACCAATGCGTTTCTACGAACAACTCAGTACTGTGGTTTGAATCCAATGAAAACCAAATGCTTACACAAAAAATAAAAGGTTACATTTCAGGGAGTCAGCACCACAAACGGCAGCCATTATTCTACAGTCAATAACAACATGTTACCGCAGACAGCAAAGAAGCAATTCTGAGAGTGTGCTTACCTCTTCTGTTTGAGGAAGATTGATGGGCACTGGTTCTGTTGGTCCAGTAGTGCTGGGAGGGACACTGAGATTCCATTCATTAACAGGAGGAAATGACTCTCTGCTTTTAAGGCTTGAATCCTCTACGGGCTTATCCTCAGTATCCTGGAGACTCACTTCATAATATTCTTGGATGTCTGAAAGAATTATCAGGTTGCATGAGATTTATTTGAAAATGCAAATGACGCTCATCTTCTTTACATTACTATCAATCAAAATTGGCTGTGCTGCACATAATGTCCCTCCACAAACACAGTAGGTAACATGGACCTCCTGAAAAGGATATCTGTGTGCAGTGAAGTAAGATTCTGATTAACTTTTTGTTTTTGCTTTTCAGTGGTACTTGAGTCCTTATAGCTAGGGCCAGATAGAATCTGTGGACATTCATTCATTCATTCATTCATTTTCTTTTCGGCTTAGTCCCTTTATTAATCAGGGGTCGCCACAGCGGAATGTACTGCCAACTATTATGCTGGATATGTTTTACGTAGCGGATTCCTTTCCAGCCGCAACCCAACACTGGGAAACACCCATACACACACATACACTACGGACAATTTAGCTTACCCAATTCACCTATACCACATGTCTTTGGACTGTGGGGGAAGCCAGAGCACCCAGAGGAAACCCATGTGAACACGGGGAGAACATCTACACAAACTGTAAACTCCACACAGAAATGCCAACTGAACCAGCCGGGGCTCAAACCAGCGACATTCTTGCTGTGAGGCTATCGTGCTACCCACTGTGTCACCATGACACCTGAATCGGTGGACATTTTTTGCTATTTCTGTGCAGAATTTTGTAAAAAAAAAAATCTGCGGATTAATGCGGAATGATTTTGGGAGTATATTAACTAAAAACTTAATATATAAAATAAAAAAGAATATGTTTTTAACTTTTATTTCATGTTTACAACACAAATCCAATTTAATTGGTAAACAAAGCAATTCTCTTATATAATATATCTACTAAAAGAGAACATTTTACTTTAAAACTGTATTGTAAATAAATCAAATGAACATTTTCATATTAGACAATATTACTGAAATTAATTTAAAAACTGAATAAATATAAATTTACACACATTTACACAAGAAAATAAATAGACTCAATGATGGGCTAAAAATTTGCAGAATCCATAAATTTATGTGCGCGCAGATTCAACGTGGGCCTACTTATAGCTATTAAGTTATAAGAATAAAACACCTAGACAGACAATAATAACACCATGAAACAAAAATACTCATGACAAATACTCCTTATGTATGTAAACAACAGTTTTGGGGGGATTCAGGTAAATGCAAAATAATGGGAGATCAAGTTGTTGTACCATATTGGTAGCGATGCACTTTTAGGATGCATCACCATTGCTGAATTTGTCAAGAGACTATAATTAGTGGTAGAATATAAAGATGCTATTACCACTTACAACTGTGATAAATTCATTACAGGATTAAAAAAGGACACTAGTAATAATTAGTAAATGCAAAAAGTCAGTGAAGTCGAATCTTTCCTCATGATGCTGTACAAAAAAAATTGCAATGGCAAGCAAAGCATTCCAGGTTAAATGCATAATTTACACCAAATATAATATTTACTGTTTCTTTAGATACAACTACTTCTCATTAATAGTCTCATCCAAAGTACTACAGGGAATTTCAGCTAATCTCATTAAAAAGACAATTTACAAATGAATGTTTGCTTGTTTCTCTTGTACTTGGTTTAGTTCATAGCTTTTATTCTTTAACACAGACTTTGTAAAAGTTCCAACATGAAAAATGTATTACTTTCAAACAAGCACTGCATAAGAAGTTGGTGTGCCTAAAAGAAGAGAAACCCCTATATTAACAGTAGGGCAGGCAGTAGAAAACAAATTTACAAAACATTTAAAGTTATTTTTTACAGCTATCTCTGGATTTTTTTGAACAGCAAAATGCTTATCACCACTAATTTCCTCTTCCATTTCATCTTAATTACTTAAACTCTCAAACGAGTCAGCTTAAAAGGGAAACTCAAAGAGTATTCTCAAGATGGCAAAATCTGAAGAAAAAAAATACTTTGAATGACTGAACATGAAATAAAAAACACTTTAAACTGCATTCCCACATTCCCAGCAAATACAGGCAAGACACCTTTTGGCAAATTTATTTCCCCTTCTAATGCAATCTTTTCAAATACTGCTTAAGTGCTTTTTTACTAATATTTACTGGACAAAAAAAACAATAACATTGTGAAATATTACTTTATGTTAAATAACAGATATCCATACAAATATATTTTTAAAAATATTAAAATCTTTGCTGGTCAAAGATTAATCTTGATTAATTGCATCCAAGATAAAAATTATATCATTGTTTTAATATAATATATGTCCAAATATGTGTGTATACATTTATTATGTACATGTGATAAACACACAGATACATAGGAAAAAAAAACAATTTAGTTACATATATTTAAATTTATAATTTGTATCATGTATTCACCTATACCGAATGTCTTTGGACTGTGGGGGAAACCGGAAACCCACGCAAACATGGGGAGAACATGCAAACTCAGAAATGCCAACTGACCCAGCCGGGGCTCGAACCAGCAACCTTCTTGCTGTGAGGCGATCATGCTACTCACTGCACCACCGTGATGCCTGTGCATTTATATATGCAAAATAAATATACACAGTACACACACTTAAATTATGTAAAAAAAAACGTTATTTTGGATGTGATCAGTTGTGATTACTTTTTGCCCAGCACTAATTAAAATATTAATTATTCTTGTGATTAAACGCTGAATTTTCAGCATCATCGTTCCAAATCAATCAAGTATGCTAATTTGCAGCAAATAAGATCTGAAAATGAAATAAACGTCTGCATTTTTGATTAATTTGATAGGTCTTTGATTAATTAAACATATTTATAAAAAATTATAATTATCATTTATTGCTTACAATGAAAATAAAATATATATGGAAGTAATTGAAATATGGAAGCTATCATTTAAAAACAACCAGTAACATTTAACAGAAAATTCTGACTTTTCAAAACTGTCTATAATTAAAAGTAGTCTATAATTTGTATAGAAAATCATCCAGTTTTAAAATAATGCTTGCCAACAACACCATTAGTTAAAGTTGGTTAAAAAAAAAACACTGCTGTAATACCACTGAACTTGTCAAGCACAAAACGGTGAAGTAAAACCTGTTTCACCATTTTAAGCCGAACAAAAGAAATGCAAAGAAACCTCAAGGAATACATTGGCAGAGTAACTTACCTACAAGAGCCTGGAAGAGTGTACTCCTAAATATGTTTATGACCCTCTCGATTGACAGTCTGAGATGAGGATCTCCAGTCTGACTTAGTTTAGTTTGGTATTCCTCCAGAAGCTGCAGTGCCCGCTGAGCATCTGAAAATTGCATTATAAACACTGCTTAGAAACATGTGCATAACAAGTAATATAAATAACAAAAGTAGGATATATGTTAAGAAAATTAAGTCTCTACTATAACTTAAGGCTAAAATATTGACTACAGTATTTAAAGGTATACAGTATTTATAAATAAACCCCACCTTTCTGTCTCACAGGCATGATGAAGATTTAAAGATTAAAACTATAAACTAAATAAAGCGCCTGCCGTAAAGCATTGGGATGAATGACTGATCACTTTCACTTTCGGTCGAGTCGCTTTGATTACGCAGTGACCCAAAATCACCGGTGATCACTGACCGGGTCAATCTGACATGTGAGAGTAAAAGCTCAATATCAACAATCCGACAGTCTGATAAAACTGTAAACGATCTCTTCATTCATAACAGGTCAGATGGAGCAGGACATTTTAAGGCACTTTCAAACAACTCTGCACTTTCACAAACTTTCCGCAGACGAATGAATGAGGCAAATCACAGAATCGCGGTGTGCATTTTAAAGATTTGGAGAAACAAATCCTTCCGATGTGTTGCAATGGAAGAAGTGTTGGAACTAATAGTCCCTGTTGAAGAGGAAGTAAAGTTGTTTCGCAGACTCTCCGAACATCTGTCCCGTTCCCTCCTGACTGAAATCCTGGATCCGTCCGTAATCCAAACTTCTTCGGCGCAACACTTCCTCTTTTTTTCTAGTGTCCGAAATTCCCAAACTTTCCTGCAAAATGGCGACCTTGATATGCAAAGGGATCACATGATCTACTGATCTACTGCCTTCCCTCTGCGCTCAGAGGAATCGGCGCTCAGGTTTCTTCACTCAGCCGCCGCGAGACAGTAGTGGACTTTATTACATTTATCCTCACTTTGAGTAATTAAATCTAAAGAAACTAGGTACGGACCGCAGAACATCAGTCTTGTTCACAGTATGGAGGAAATCTAGGCTACAATATGTGCTGTATATTTAGGCCTATGTTCATTTTGTCTTTTTAAGCAAAAACTTTGTTTTATATATAGCCATAGTCATGTATGATTATTTTAATGTGTAGCCTACAGATTGTGAGAAAATAGAATTTACATGAGATCACACCAATCCCTCATCATAATCCATTTGCGTGTTTCTGCTGATGAAATGGCTGTGATTGAGGTTTATAGAGTCCTGAATTACCAGCTGGAATGATCAAAATCCTGCTTTATTTACCGATTGCCTGTACTGAGATATAGCCAATGCACAAATATAAAATGTACTATATAAAACTATTAAAAAAACTGTATTTTACTGTGAATATATATATATATATATATATATATATATATATATATATATATATATATATATATATATATATATATATATATATATTTTTTTTTTTTTTTTTTTTTTTTTTTATTTTTTTTTTTTATATATACAACCCAGTGCTTTTACCTCCCAGCAAGAAGGTCGCTGGTTCGAGCCTCGGCTGGGTCAGTTGGTGTTTATGTGTGGAGTTCAGAGATGGGTTGTGGCTGGAAGGGCATCTGCTGCCTTAAAATGTGCTGGATAAGTTGGCGGTTCATTCCTCTGTGGCGACCCCTGATTAATAAAAGGAATAAGCCAAAAAGAAAATAAATGAATGAAACATTTACATGAAGACATGGCTTTAAATGAATTTTATGACTTATTTAATTTTATTATGACAATAATAGTCAATGATTACATTTATATGCCGATATATTTATGACATTTGCAAATGAGCATTTCATTTCATGTGACTTATTACACATCAGTAAATTACATTTCTATGATTTGAGACGATGATTACACTTTATAAAAAAAACTAAAAACAAACTTTTATAGTGACTTTTAAAGTTTTATAGTGACATATCAAACATCAAAAGAGTATTTTCGTTCATTCATTCATTTTCTTTTTGGTTTAGTCCCTTTATTAATTGGGGATCGCCACAGCAGAATGAACCACCAACTTATCCAGCATATGTTTTACGCAGCAAATGTCCTTCCAGCTGCAACCTATCACTGGGAAACACCCATACACTCTCATTCACAGACATACACTATGGACAATTTAGCCTACCCAGTTCACCTATAGCTCATGTCTTTGGACTTGTGGGGGAAACCGGAGAACCCAGAGGAAACCCAAACCAACATAGGGAGAACAAACTCCACGCCACGCCGCCATGCAAAATAATATTTTCAAATAATATTATTTTCACTTGTTGAAAACTTTACTTGGTCTCATTATATGCTCTCATTTATTCACTATCATGTGTTTAAATATTTTACAGACACAATTAGCATGTATTCAAAATAGATATGTATGCCACGCTTTTTTCCCATAAATGATATTCACATAGGCATATCACATACTGTAGATCAAAAACATATTTTACATAGATTTATTTTTTTATAGCCTATAAAATTTTGTCTAAGATTGACCCATATTAAATAAATAATATGCTATGCAAGGATAATAATAAACAATTATAAACATATATGTAAATATAATAATATATATTTAATTAAGTATAATAACAAACAATATGCAATTTGTATAATAAACATTAACATAAAGACATGGCTTGGATATGAATAGTTTTATGACATATCTGAGTTTATTATTACAATAATAATTTATGATTACATTTTCATGCTGATTTACAGTTGAAGTCAGAATTATTAGCCCCCCTGATTTATTAGCCCTCCTGTTTATTTTTTGCACCAATTTCTGTTTAGCGGAGAGATTTTTTCAACACATTTTTAAACATGATAGTTTTAATAGCTCATTTCTCATAACTGATTTATTTTATCTTTGCCATGATGACAGTAAATAATATTTGACTAGATATTTTTCAAGACACTTCTATACAGTTTAAATTCACATTTAAAGGCTTAACTAGGTTAATTGGGTTAACTATAGGCAGGTTAGGGTAATTAGGCAAGTTATTGTATAATGATGGTTTGTTCTGTAGACTATCTAAAAAATATATAGCTTATAGGGGTCTAATAATTTTGACCTTAAAATGTTCATTCATTCATTTTCTTTTTGGCTTAGTCCCTTTATAAATCTGGGGTCGCCACAGCGGAATGAACCGCCAACTTATCCAGCATGTTTTACGCAGCGGATGCCCTTCTAGCCGCAACCCATCCCTGGGAATCATCCACACACACTCATTCATACTCGTACACTACGAACAATTTAGCCTAGCCAATTCACCTGTATTGCATGTCTTTGGACTGTGGGGGAAACCAGAGCACCCGGAGGAAACCCACACGAACGCAGTGAGAACATGCAAACTCCACGCAGAAACAACTGACCCAGCCGAGGCTCGAACCATTGACCTTCCTTCTTGCTTTGAGGTGACAGCACTACCTAAAATGTTCTTATAAGAAATTAAAAACTGCTTTTATTCCAGCCGAAATAAAACAAATAAGACTTTCTCCAGAAGAAAAAATATTATCAGACTTACTGTGAAAATTTTCTTGATCTGTTAAACATCATTTGGGACATATTTAAAAAAGGGAAAAAATTATAAAAAGGGGGCTAATCAACTGTATTTGATGTGTATTTCATATGTTTCTATGATTTCAGACATTAGACTAAAAATAAAGAGTAAAAACTGATTTTATAGTGACTCCATAAAAAACAATATTTTATTAAAATATTAAGTTCACTTGTTGAATAACTGTAATGGTCTCTTTGTATGTTCTCATTTATTCACTACTATGTGGTTAAATATTATTCAGTGTTTAATGCAAATTAGTTCAATCATTTAGTTCTGAAAGAAAAGAGTTTGTTTCATAACTGGCGAATCCAGTGTCATCCTATCAATGGCACACTGTTACCAGCAAACACAAAGTGTGTCTATTCGCTCCAGCTTTTGTTAGTTGTTTTGATGTTTGAAATGGCTTTTGTCATTTGAATCTTGTGAAGGGTGGATGTCGAGTCACAGGGTGCTGTCACATTGCCACAGTTTGGGTGGGGTGAAGTCTGCCACACTCACACACACATACACACACATAAAACTGTGGTGTCTTTTTAAACGCCCAGTAGAGTTGGAGGTTATTTTCTAGAGCATTTCAGACACAAAGAAACTATGGTATGAATGGCTGTAAGAGCAGAAAATATTCACAGATTTACAATGTCCCATTGATAAAAAATGTGTACAAATTCAAATCCGAATGAATACCATGTCTGAGCGGTATTTCCACAATTTTGATAGATACTTCTGCCGCCCACGCAGCTTGACAAGCCTGGTCTTGACTGCTTTTATTGTCTGGATATGCTTGGTGAATGCATTCTTACTATACAGATTCTATGCAAAATCTCAACCTGTTTCTCACATCATTCCTTATAAATGGCCCAGACTGTTTGACATTAAAGTTGATAATATCATCATAGACTATCAAAGACCCCAGTTCACCTCTGTAATATGCATATATATATATACATTTTTTATTAATTTTTAAGTTATACACAGAAACTTACTTCTTGATTCTGTGTAGCTTTAAATAAATAAAGCTTTCATCCTTCAGTGGCTATGTATAATTACAGTTGCACACACCCATTGCTTTCTTTGGAGGCCTGTAAGTGAAGAGCCTTGACATGGAATGCGTGGCTGTAACCGGACCTGAGCACTTCTAACCCTTGATATCGAAACAAGGGGGCTTAATGCACCATACACTTCACATGCTGTCCAATAATGAAGAGCATTTTAAAATACTGGAAATGAACCAAGGATGTGTATCAGTTTCAGATATCAGAATACAACCACCCACATAGTCTGTTCACTGATTTTCAGATTATATTGTGATATGCACTCAAAAAAATATTCAGTGTTCGAACTATACCGTGACCTTTGGGGGAGCCCACTTTTTTTATACTGGGGGAGGGGGTCGATTTGATCTTGAGAGTCCCTTGCCACAATGATGTATGCTATAAAAGACAAAGGACAGCAATATATAAACAAAAAAATCTATAAATATAAAACAAATATTTATATAATTGTGACTAATGTTACAAAGTAATTCGGTTTACTTTCTTGCTAAAAAGTGTATGTTTTTCCATCAATAACTTTCTTTGACCCTTGAAAATATCTTTTGAGGGGTTTATTTTTACATAGACAAACATCAGCAGCCTAAACAACAGAACATTTTTCTATTCCCTCTGTAAGTTCAGCATGATGGCATTAAGAACAGCATGTGCTTCATTTATTTTACATAAGTCTATAGAATGTCATAGGATATCACTTTTCACTCCGGTAAAGCATAATCGCCATTTCGAAAATGAAAGAAACACCATTGAAAGGGGTTCTGTTTTGTCAAGTTTACGTCCTTTCAGCTTAATTATCCAACATTTACAGCAATGTCACAGTGTTTAAAAAAGTTTTACAAATTTTGACAAAAATTTCACAAATCATGTTTTCAGGGGAGCTCATGCCTTAATTAGAAGAGCCGAGCTCCCCCCTAGTTCGCACCCTAAAATATGGCAAAATGGTTTTAAAGAAACTCCACTTTTTTGGAAAATAAAGTATTACCATTTTTTAATCCATTTAGCCATTCTCCAGGTCTTGTGGGAGCACTTTTAGCTTAGCTTAGCATAGATTATTAAATCGGATTAGACCATTAGCATCTTACTCAAAAACGACCAAAGAGTTTGGATATTTTCTTTCTATTTAAAGCTTGACTCATCGTACTATAACCAATGGAAAAGCAAATGTTGCTATTTTCTAGGTCAATAGGAAGTATACTCTCATTATAGTGTAAAAGTCAAAGGACTTTGCTGCCATACCATGGCTGCAGTACGTGGAATGATGTAATTTATTCATTAATTTTCTTTTCAGCTTAGTCCCTTTATTAACCTGGGGTCACCACAGTGGAATGAACCACCAACTTATTCAGCATATTTTTTCTGTAGCGGATGCTCTTTCAGCTGCAACCCTTCACTGGGAAACATCCACACATTGAAAAAATATGTCTGCAAAACTGTTGCAAACTATTTATTTGTGTTGAATTTAAACAAACAAATTAAATTTAAGAAAATTCTACTTAATTTGTTTGTTTAAATTCAACATAAATAAATTGTTTACAACCACTTAACGTAAAAAAAAATGTAAATCCAAGGAATCATCTTCGAATAATTTTTTTCAGTGTACACACTTATTTACACTCATACACTACGGACAATTTTAGCTAACCCAGTTCACCTAAAGCGCATATCTTTGGACTTGTGGGGGAAACCGGAGCACCCGGAGAAAACCCACGCCAACACGGGAGAGAACATGCAAACTCCACACAGAAAATGCCAACTGACCCAGCTGAGGCTCGAACCAGCGACCTTCTTGCTATGAGGCGACAACTCTAGCCACCATGCAATGATAGGTAACTCTAGGTTAGTTGTAAAATTAGCCTATTTTCAAAAAAGTGGAGCATTTCTTTAATGGCTGGTTGGTGCAGAACAACGTTTTAGGCTCAGATCAGCTCCTGGAAACAGGGTTGTGTTTGAAAGCTTAGGCACCTCACTTATTCCCTATCAGGCTGTGACTGATGGTTGAATTTGTGCATGCGGAAGCAAATCATTTATCAGATTTGGACAGACTCATGCTAACAATTTAATTATGTACAACAAAGTAGAGAGGACTTTGGTGATAACCAAGTGTATGTCTGATACTAAGTTCAAAAGTGAACAAGTTTGGTCAAAAGTGTACATTTATAAAAAGAATGGCCACCAATACACAGTCACATTTGCCATATAATTTTGGTTCTTATTAAAAATCAGTCAGATTTTTATTCCTGCCCATTTGTCCTATATCCAAAACACTACAGTATGAGAAACTGATTGCTTGCTTACGATGTAATCAAATACTATATGTGCCTTTGAAGAAATCCTGTGAAATTTAAATTCTTTTTAAAATACTTCTCGAGTAAGGTTAACAGAGCAAGGATTTTCTTTCACAGCATATCCCTTTTATATTTTGGTCTGAAGAAAGTCTTACTTCTTTCAGTTTGGCTGGAATAATAATAAAAAAAAAAAAGTTCAAAATATTAATCACAATTATAAATTACAAAACGATTTGAACTTATTCTAACAGGAGAAAAAGAGGTTTAAAGCATAATTTACAAGTTGCATACATTATTAAGCACAGTATATTCAAATATGACAATTTTGAAAAAGGCTAATCCTCTATAAAAGAGGACAGGGTTAAAGCAGAGAATCTCAAAAGGGAATCGCTTCAACACTGCAGCTGGAATTGCTCAAATTGTCTTCGTACAAAGTATCTCCAAAGAATTTACACTTAAAGCTCAGTCTGCACTGGACAAACCTACTGTATAAATATCAGATGAGGCCTACTGATTGAGAACCGCTGACTGTGATAAAGTAAATAGGTATTATCATATCCGCCTGGATCATTGAATTATTGTCAAGCTCATATGGTTGTTGGCTTCCCAAACGCAATTAATCATTATACAACACTAATGGTCCTATTCAA
Source organism: Danio aesculapii (assembly GCF_903798145.1). Taxonomy (NCBI): domain Eukaryota; kingdom Metazoa; phylum Chordata; class Actinopteri; order Cypriniformes; family Danionidae; genus Danio; species Danio aesculapii. The sequence goes on along the minus strand of NC_079440.1, from coordinate 32,069,527 downwards.
AGTATGCCAAGAGATTATTGTCCTCACATTTCTCGTCTCACCTTGCACTCGCAAATAAAATGTTACCAACAAAAGTGTCAAATCTGCATGACTTGCACTCAGCCAACACCATAATGTCCAGCAATCCATTTCCATTAGAGGAAGCTTTCTGACCACTGGATGTATCTGATGCGATTTCAACAAACATTTAGCTTCGTTGTTGTCAGATATCCTGTAGAAACTGTTATATGATGTTAATTTTATACACATCTCATATTTAAGTCTGATTGTTGATTATTGTGTGGTGTGTGAGAAATCCAATAAAATGCATGCCATATGTATATATTTCTATGTATCATGAGTCATATTTCTGTCTACCTTATGCCCAATTTAGACATTAATTTGAACATTTAGCCCTTGACATTTATATTTATTTAATTTTCTTTGTGGCCTCTTCCTTTCATACTGAACAAAATATTAAATAGAAATGAAATTTGAATTATTGTCATGTCTGATGCTGTCAGTTCTTGCTTCATTCAGATTCAGGACCAAAGTAATGCAGTATATGAATAAATAATATAGTGTTTAATTTCCTTAAGCAGCAGTATTGCACCTCTGCAGAGCAGATCTCATTAGAGAGAAAGCTGAGATCCAGCAGTTAAGCTGCAGATCAGCTGCACTCTGCAAAGCATTACCTGTTATGGATTTTTTATTATTAGAATGAATGAAAAATTTGAAGCAGAGGTCATTTGGGTTCAGTACTGTTGGTTTATGCAAAGTGGAACAATACATCCAAACTACGTGTATGTATATAGTATAACATAAACAGAGCCCAAGGGGTTTAGCAGTACTTAATAGAATCACAAGTTAAGCCATGAATTAATCTGGATATTTAAATAAAAATACAATGCCAAGGTCTATATAAAAATCCCATAATTTTTGCAAAAGACTGCACACACAATGCTTCTTAAGAAAATATAAAAAGATTTTATTTTTACAATGAATTTCTCAAACAAAATTTGTCTCTTTTTTCAACTTCAGGAGCTGACCAGGCCAAAATAATAAACAAAACCATCTAAATTCAAATGCCTTCTAAATTCCCTATTTTCAGCAAAATGAAAGAGAAGAAAATACACTTTCTTAACTCCCTTGTTCATAAAAACAATCAATAAAAGAAGGTACAAAGAAAATGCCGTCAAGCTCCCTACCTTACTATGTATAAATATTTACAATCAGTGAACAAATCCAAAGAGGGCAAAACAGCAGTGTAGTCAGTTAACAGGCAGAGGTCAGATTTTCAATGTCAACAAGCAAGAACTTATGCACTAAATATTAGAAGCACAGTGGTGAAGGTCACTGGTTTGAGCCCCGAGTGGGGTCAGTTGGCATTTCTGTGTGGAGTTTGCATGTTCTCTTTGTGCTTGCATGGGTTTCCTCCGGTGTGCTCCTGGTTTCCCCATAGTCCAAAACATGTAGTAGATGAATTGAATAAACTAAATGGCCATAGTGTACAGTTTGAGTCAAAATAATTAGCCCCATTTTGAATTATCTTTTCCTTTTTTAAATATTTCCCAAATGATGTTTAACAGAGCAAGGACATTTTCACAGTAGTTCTGATAATATTTTTTCTTCTGGAGAAAGTCTTATTTGTTTTATTTCGGCTAGAATAAAAGCAGTTTTTAATAATTTCATAACCATTTTAAGGTCAAAATTATTAGCCTCTTTAAGATATTTTTTTTGATAGTCTACAGAACAAACCATCGTTATACAATAACTTGACTAATTACTCTAACCTGCCTAGTTAACCTAGTTAAGCCTTTAAATGTCACTTCAAGCGTCTTGAAAAATATCTAGTAAAATATTATTTACTGTCATCATGGCAAATATAAAATAAATCAGTTTTTAGAAATGAGTTATTAAAACTACTATGTTTAGAAATGTGTTGAAAAAAAATCTCTCTGTTAAACAGAAATTGGGGGAAAAAATAAACAGGGGGGCTAATAATTCTGACTTCAAATATGTGTGTGAATAAAAAAGTGTATGGGTGTTTCCCAGTGATGGGTTGCAGCTGGAAGGGCATCCGCTGCTTAAAACATTTGACGGTTAATTCGACTCCGGTGACCCCTGATTCATAAAGAGAATAGGCTGAGAAGAAAATGACTGAATGAATGATAATAATAACTATTATTATTGTTACTTTTATTTATTTATTATTATTTTGCATTTTTATAAAAATGCAACTGCTCATTATTATTTCATGTCGAGTCAGACCAATAAAATATACTAACAGATACAGTTTTTGATTTTAAAAAAGTGTCAATAAATGTTGACATTCAATTAAGTAAAACATTTTAAATAATTTATTTGGGGGTCCTAAGAACTAATATTATAACGATTGTTAAGAAGCATACTAAAATTTAAAAAAGTTAAAAAATGTGCAAAATTTAAACACCAAGTGATCAGTTATATCTGAAAACAATATCCATTAATCCATCCCATTTCTGGACCGCATATTCAATGATAGCCAAAGGCTGCACAATTTATGGTTAATTTATTATTCGTATACTGACACCTAGTGGATATTTTGGTGTGGTGTCAAAAATGTAAGCAACGAAATGTAATTTATGCATTTAAATAGTGCAGTTAGAATGACTAATTTCATAATTTAGTAGGCTATATTTAAATTACTTTTATAATTACTATGTCTGAAGAGTACTATGAGTACTATGTCTTGAATACTTGATAAGAATACTTGATAAGTAACACTTTAAAGTACCAATTCACACTATTAACTTGTGGCTTATTGACCACCTATTATTAAGATATTGGCTGTTTATTTGTATTAAAAGTACATGTTCTGCATGATCTTAATCTACATCCCTAACCTAATACCTAAACCCAACTACCACATTATTAACTATTAATAAGCAGCAAATTATGAATTTACTGACTTAAAATCTTAGTTTGTTAATACACTAAACTTGAGATACTCTTAAAAAAATCATTGAAACAGATTGCACAAGTAAAATTCAAGTAAATCTTAAAAACCAAGAACAATTAACTTGTCAACATCATGTAAAATTTACTTAATGTTTTAACCCAACATTCCTACATAAATTAAGCAAAAGTGAATTTATTATCTTTAATTTTGAATTATTTAAATTGATCAAGCTGCTAAAATTAAGTTCTTTTTCGCAAAAAGAACATTGATTTATATTAAATTTTTATTACATTAATTTATATTGCATTAATTAAATATTATTAGTAACAATTTGATACATTAATGATAAACAAGTATGACATTATTATATACTTAATATGATATTACTAGGTTTATTCACAATGATTAGAAAACATTTAAATATTACAAGTAATGGAGTACTGATATTTAACTAGTTTCACTGAGTTCATTTATTACATAAAGTAAATGTAAAAATATTTAAAATTTTACTTAGGAAATTCTAGCTATCCTTGACATTAAATATTAAAACTTTTAAGTAAATTTATTAGATTTTACCACATCGAAACATCATCAGCGTAATGAGAGTTATACCTTTAATACGAGTGCCAAATAAATTTGAATATCAAGGGAAAGTCCATTCAAAAAGTGAAACGTGTGTTATATTAGTTCACTATGCATAAAGTGAAATATTTCAAGCCTTCATTTCTTTCAATTTGAATGACTATGAATTAAAGATGAAAAAACTGATAATATACTGAAAAAAATTATAATATCCTGACAAAGTTCAACATTGTAGGCTCCCGGTGTCTCAATCTAGTCCATTAATGAATGCAAAGCCTTGAAATTGTTTCAGTCTAGTAGGCTTCAGAATCATGGGAAAGACTTCTGACTTGACGGTTGCACAGAAGACCATCATTGGAAGCCTCCATATGGAGAAAAAGTCTCAAAAGGCAATTGCAAAAGAAGCTGAAGAGCTAAAGAGAAAAAGTACTCCCAAGTGGTCCCAAGTCCTCTTTTTGGATGAAAGTAAATTCGGTAACACTTTATAATTATTACACTATGAACCATTTATTTAACATTAGCAAATAGCTCATTATCTGGTAAGCATTATCTCTACATTAATAGACATTAGTAAACAGTTTATAACTGCAGATACAAATGCTCTATTCTTGACTCACAACCACATTTATAATGTGCTAAATGATTGTGCTTTAATGCTTTGTTAATGATTCATTTTTCATAACTAAATTAAGTATTGCATTATTTACAAACCACTTATTTAAGCATAGTTGCTGTTTTTAAAAATCATTCAGAATGATTTAGTAAATGATTAATAAACGGTTCAAATTAACATTTATAATTCTTATTATTCAGGCATATACTAATAGTTAATTTGTATGTTAATAAATGCTTTATTAACTCAACTTCATCCAGTTTTGTGACCTAATCTAAAGTGAGGACTATAAATGCTTTATAAATCCCTTATAAATGACAATTAAAGGCTCAGTTATATTCTAAACAGGAAAAAATAAAAATAAATTCATGCAAAACTTTATTCATTTCTATTCATTTAAAGACACAAATGAAACGTATCAAATGAAAAATAAATCTTTGCAATCTTAACTAAAATAATATTACTGTAGAGTTTAAACATCACTAAATAACATTGAAATGGTGCATCATATTATATTGTTAAATTATTATATTGAAGATTTTTATCTACTTTTATGTTGTATTTTACAACTCCTATTATTCAGCAACGTTTAAACTTTACAGTAACTTTATTTTTTAGATAGAACTGCAAAGATTGTTCATTTAAAACTGATCCTTAAACTGTTATTTATAAGGGATTTAGAAAGCATAAATAGTTTAAGTTAATAAAGCATTTATTAACATACATAGTAACCATTAATATATGCCTGAATAATGAGATATATAAACATTGATTTCAATAGTTTATTAATCATTTGTCTACTAACTCATTCTGAATGATCTTAAAAACCACCTACTACTCTTAAATACAACTGGTTTGTAAATGATGCAATACTGAATTTAGTAACGAAAAATTAATCAGTCCCAAATTATGAAAGTCCAATTATTAAGCACATTATAAATGTGCTTATAAGTCAAGAATACAGCATTTGTAGCTGCGGTTATAATCTGCTTACAACTATTATTGTTGAGTTAATGCTTAACAGATAATGAATTACCTATATCATAATGCTTAATAAATGATTCATAGTGTGTAGTTATTATAAAGTGTTACCGCAAATTTTGTATTTCATTTCTAAATCAAGATCCCAAAGTCTGGAGGAGAGACACAAAAGTCAAGCTGCTTAATGTCCAGTGTGAAGTTTCCACTGTCAGTCATGCTTTGGAGAGCTCTTATGCTGGTGTGAGTCCATCTTTTATCAAGTCCACAGCCAGCTCTATACCAGGATGTTTTAGAGCACTTTATGCTTCCTGCTGCCAACAAGCTTTTTGGAAATGATGTATTTATCTTCCAGCAGGACTTGGGACCTGCACACAGTGCCAAAGCTACTACCTGGTTTAAGGACCATGCATCCCTGTTCTTAATTGGCCAGGAAGCTGATTGAAAACACCCGACTCAGTGTTGCCAACTATTTCCAATGGAAAGTAGCTAAATGTTGCCAGATGACGTCATGCTGCATTTTGCATATCAGTGACGTCATCACGTAGTATCTGACAAGGGCAAGCCCATCATGTCTCTATTGACCTTATTCTACAATGCGGAAGTGCGCTCGTTTTTGCGATTGTTTTAGAACTTCCGATTCAGTTGCCTATGGGAGAAATGACTAGAAAAAATAAATGGCAGAAAACATTCAAACTACTCGCTCTACAAACAAGTGTTTGCATGTCTATACATAAAAGTAGAAAATATAATACGAAAGATCAGTTTGCAACATCAAGCAGCAGAACGAGCTGTTTTTAACCTCTAAATGAATGGAAGTGAATGAGACCGGAAGTTTCCCCACCACGAAATGTCTTAAGAGTGGGAGAAAGAATTGGGAGTGGAAATTTTAAAAGAAATGTGGCAATCGGGTTTGATAAACACTCTAATAATTCTAAACATTATCTTCTTCGGTTTAAAACAATTCATAGGTTACATTACGTTACAAAGAAAAAATGACATCTTCTAAAATGTTTTACTTCTTTGCAACAAATGTAATTCATTAGATGCGGATATCTCACAGTTTTATTTTTTGTTCTACGATACAGAGTTATTGGAATGGAAATTTTGAAGTGCTTTCTGAGATGTTGATATTGCAATTACGACCGGATCCAATGCTTTTAATTCTGGGATTCTCTGAACAAACCCCTGTGTTGTCAAATACACAACATAAATTGCTCTCATACAGTTTAACTCCCAAGAAACTACTGCTACTGTTTTGGGAAAAAAGGAAACTCCTACTATAAGCTGTGGCTTGGAGAAATTACATCTACGTTACATTTGGAGTGAATTCGATACTATTTGAAAAGAAACTCGATTAACTTTTGCCATCTGTTACCTTGAAAAGAATATTATGGAATAATGCATAATTTCTGTAATGTTTTAATGTGCTTTGTCATCATGCTCTGTTGCTCAAACAGGTCTTTGTAAACCAGTTGGCTTGTTATGTAGGTGGGTAATTTATTTATTATTATGATTTTCATATTGTTTTTTCTTTTCTTTTTTTCTTTTTCTTTGCATATGTTATATGTGGACAAAATATGTAAAACAGAGAATCCTTTACTTTCTGAATCGGTCTTCAATAAAACTTATTTGACAAAAAGTACTGAAATGAAAAAGGATAGAGGGAAAGATGAATGCAGCAATGTACAAAGACATCCTGAATGAAAACCTGCTTCAGTGCTCTTGACCTTAGACTGGGGCAACAGTTCATCTTCCAGCAGGACAATGACCCAAAACACACTGCCAAAATATCAATGAAGTGGCTTCACAACAACTCGGTGAATGTCCTTAAGTGGCCCAGCCAGAGCCCAAACTTAAATCATATTGAACATCTCTGGAGAGATCTGAAAATGACTGTACACCATCGATTCCCATCCAACCTGATAAAGCTTAGGAGGTACTGCAAAGAGGAATGGCCAAAAATTCCCAAAGACGGGTGTGCCAAGCTTGTGGCATTACATTCAAAATGACTAGAGGCTGTAATTGCATCAAGTATTGAGCAAAGGCTGTGAATACTTATGTACATGTGATTTTTCAGGTTTCTTATTTTTAATAAATTTGCAACAATTTCAAAAAACATTTTTCACATTGTCATTATGAGCTATTGTGTGTAGAATTTTGAGGAAATAAATGAATTTACTCCATTTTGGAATAAGCGCTATGAATACTTTCCGGATGCACTGTAGTTTATGCATTGCTTTTACAAATGTTATATTTTAACTATTAACCACCTGTGTCTAGATTAAATGTGAATGGGGGGGGGTTTAATTAAAAAATATTTTTGGAAAAATAAAATTTAAAAAAAATGTATTAGGGTTTTATGGAAACTACATTTACAAGACTCATATTGTTTGAAATACAATTCCTGTAATGCATTTATAGCCTTGTTAATCAATGTAGTGTATCAGCCATGTGCAGCTGCATTTCAGCAGATTTGGTTTAAAGTCGCTTGAGAGAGACTACAAGGATTGTGGTGGTGCTGTTCAAAATATGCAGTGCACAATGGCCAGCAGCATAACACCAGCTGACAGTCTTATTCAACACACTCAGACTCTGACAGGTAATTTATTCCTCTCAGAGCGGCGGGTCATACTCAGGGGCGGCTGGACGCCTCCAGCTCCACCCCGGGACTCTCATTAGATTGCCTGCGCTGCCCTGTCAAATCCACTGCAGTTTAACTATGACACAACACAGACTATACATACTTCATGGGTCTTTTCCCTGTTTCAAGTCCAGCAGAAGACAAGCTACATCTATAAGGACTTCGGGTGTAATAGAACCTGATTGACTGTACAGCCATTTTAACATTCAAAGGGAACATAGGAAATTACATTTTGGTTGTTGCATATAAAAGGTGTTAGGGTTAGCTTAAATAAAAAGTATAACTAGACAATAATGTAAGAAAAATAATAATTACAAGAAGTTTGATCAATCCAAGAGGAGGCTGTACGATACTGGAAAATTCTGACATTGCGATATTTTGTTTTTCTGCATTATAAATTGCGATATGAATACAATTTGACCAGATGGCTTGAATTGCTCCATTTAGACAGAAATCATTAATTAGGATTGATTGGGGAGATTTTCTAATGGTGTGAATCATGTTGTGAATCATAAACAAATTGCGAGCATTATTACACCACAGCATTGAAAGTCAAATAAACCGTGCGTAATGGTTTTCTGTAGAGTCAAACTGTATTCAGTAGGAATGTAACGATTCACTTGACTCACGATTCACGGTATTAATCTCACGATTCAGTCATGATTTTCTAACTAAATTATTTAAAACAAATTTAAGGTGAAGAGCCCTTTCATTTTTTTCCTTAAATGCTGCACATTTTTGCAAAATAACATATTTTTTGCCATAAACTAATTTCTATTTTAAAACAAATAAATTCCAAAAATAATAATCAAATAAAAAACTGATTATAAAATGACTAATATATAGTAGGATAGAACAGTTAAACATGATTATGAGGTGAATAATTAATATTACTTGTATAATTAATTAGTATAAGTATCAGTGTGATACACTTAAGAAGAGATAATCTTGAACATTTTAAATATTTAAAAATAAGCAAATAATTACAAACATCCTATAAACTATTTGAAAAGGAGAGGGTAAAAATAGCCTAATACCTGGTTCTGCAACAGAACAACTTTCTCTTTTAGTCTGAAAATCATCTTCAGACTTTCGCTATGAAAATACTGATGCACTGTGTGATCTCCGTAGCACTCGGAGCAAGCGGAGTTTACAGGTTTTATTAAAGTTTTTTTGCGTATAGATGTACTGGGGACAGCCAGGTTTTTCATTGTATTGACAGTTATGTGCATCATATTCGTTTGTTCTGTTAGTGTAAGTAAACGATTATTTGCCACACAGTTGTGTTTGTCTGGTGCACTTCACCGTCTGTCATTTAACTTTACCAGCACATCAGTGGCGAGCAAGAGGTGGGGCGGCAAAGCGAGATTGTTGCCTGTAAACACAGCGCCCCTTCGGTTCAAAACATGTCTCGCGAATAGTTCAACATTTCTATGGATTTGAAATGTCACATATTTGAATCGATTTACAACCGACTCACGGTGAATCTTTACAATCCTTATTCAGGTATAGAAATTGATAATGAAACGTAAAGATAACACTGTATAGTTGTAACATTGTATTAATCAGTAAATAATACTTCATTAATGTTTACAAATGTACTTTTTTGTGACTTGAAATGCCTTTAAAACACATGCAAACAATAAACTTTCACTCTGTTGAGGTTATACTTTGCTATGACTTAACAAATCTCATGTATTCTTAACTGTTGTGCTGATCATTATAATCCAAATCAACATTGCACATCCTGCAATGTGTGCAGACACACACATATGTGATATCCGATGCTGAAACATGAATTGTGCAGCCATAATTCAAGTAAACCAAATACGATTTTTTTTTAAATTCTGATGTTTGAAAAGAATAGGCAAATATGTTTGTCCAAAATTTGCATGTTTACGAGTCCTGTGCAAATCTCAGTTTAGCTCATTTACAAGTCCTATGTAGCCTTAGTTCAATTAGCTCTGTATGAAACAAACCTTAAACTCCATCAACATTGTACGTATAAAATAAGATCACTTCTATAAATGATCTTTTAGGAATAATAATAAACATTCTGAGTTCGTTAAAAGATTTTGCATTGTTATGGCCCCATGAAATAATCTTGTGTTTGTGTATGTTTTACGGTGCCTTTCAATTCGATGTTTGCAACCATTACGAAAAAAATATTATATAGAGATTGCGTCATATCCCGCCCTTTCCAGCAGTCCATATTCGTTCCTCTGCAAAAGCCCAATTTCCTGAGGAAATCAGTGAAATCATATAACATGATTTGAAATAGGACGTAGGGACGTAATAGGACGTAAAAAAAAATAAAAAATAAAATCACAATACCATGTTCATCATCTGTATCAATAATTATTGAATATTTTTTAACAATCTATGGAATATTAGGTTTTTACCACTTTATTTTTCATTTACCAACATTACTAAGGCAGATAGTTTTAATAGCCAAAAACTAAAATATTTAAACTAAATATCTGATCTTTTATAATAAAATAAACATAAGTGTTAAAAGAGACTCGTAAACTTGATCAATGTACAAGTGTGTGCAATGGTAAAGCGTAAATACTAAACAATCAAGCAAACTTTATGGTGTGAATAATAATGATACAATAAAACCTCAAACTCGTCAATGAAAATTATGATAATCAAATCTAAGCGTTTAAGTAAAGGAACCTGCCATCATAGTCAAATACATATTGCCAACTTATAAATTGTGAAATTGGACGACTACGTTACCCCATTGCTAAACATTCTTTTAGATGGGGTGCTAGTGGCTGGGATGCACAAGAAAAAAAAACAAAAAGCCACTCTGGCAACATCCTTACATCCTTTTTTCATTTACACTCCCCTTACTGCTGCTAGCCACCACCTGATTTCACGTGTCTTGTTGTTCTGACCCTGAAGTGACAAGCGCGAGCGAGTGGTTTCCTTCACCTTCGCTTCCCTGCCGTCTTTCTGTAACTAGGCGACCGTCAAGTGTTTTCTCAGAGGATAACAAACGGACAAACGGCTGCAGCTCCGATACAAGTTTATGGAGTAAAGTAAAAAGCACTGCAGTGCTTTGGGTGTGCTGTGTTTGTCTGAGGTAATTAGTCTGCCGTTATTGCTGAAATGTGTATATTCCAAACAAAGTGTAAAGCAGATTTGCTAGTTCTACTTGCAAGAAATCGCAGTGCGCTCACAGCATTCAGAAAAGTTTAGATGTTTTCAACTAAGAGCGCCTGGAAAATGCATGCGCGCCACGTTTGCGCTGCTTGCACAACATGTGCGCATCGCTCCCTTATGAGCGCGTGCAAGTCACGTGCCTTCCTTGGGAATGACAATCTTACACCCTAAGCTTATTAGCATTGCTTCCAAGGCGCGTGCTCAGCAGCCAAATTTTAATAAAACTATAGCCTTCATACCAAAACTTCATACTGAACCTTTTTTTTATTTTATTTATTTTTTGTATTGTCAAGGGTGTTTGGTCATAAATACAGACAGCGATTTTATTGCCCAGCCCTAACGGGACACTTGATTTATTTTGTGTATTAGATTGATTCATGTGTTTAAAAGTAAAAAAAATTACTTCTGCTGTTCTTTGCATCCATTGGTCAACATGGCCATGTAAGCCATCTTCTATCCCAAGCTGTGCATCTATTCTAATGCCGTGCCTAATGGTTAGAGATTTGGACTTGGGTCCTGGTATTGCTCCCCGAGCAGCCCACTGCTCAGGGTGTGTGCTCACTGGTGTAAATGCTTTGGATAAAAGCTTCTGCTAAATGCGCACATGTGATGTAAATGTATGATACATTCTGTATTATCAATGAACATTTTTCCTCATGGAAACCAAAAAAAAGGTTTAGAGCCGAAAATCACTGGTATTGTTATACTTCTTGGGACATTGGGTCCCAAAAACGTGATGAATACCAGGACACAAACATGCATACCCACACTGCAAGCTATCACAGCACAAAAGTTGACAGACAGAGAGAGAAAGAGAAAGAGGGAGAGGGAGAGGGAGAGGGAGAGGGAGAGGGAGAGGGAGAGAGAGAGGGAGAGGAGAGGAGAGAGAACGAAAGGGTACAAAAGTACTGCATGTACTGTAGTCAAATAGTCAGCAGCCAAAAACTAGGGCAGGTGATCACCCTTTAACCATGCAATTTCAAGATTGAGATACTGAGACAAAAAATAGGTGGGCAAAATCTAATCTAAAACTCAAGAATGAGATGTAATTATGTGGTCAGAGTGTCTGCCGCTAATGTGCGAATGTGGAGGCAGTGAGTAATCCTTTTAAAATGAATGGGAAGTGACTCATTAAGAGTAGAAGTGTGAGGGCAGAATTCAGCATCAGCGCCCGCTAGCTCCCACCTGTTTTCAGGCCAGCAGCTCCACACACACACACACACAAACACACAGACACAAAAACAAACACACACACACATACTTTTACCCCAATGACCTCAGTGACCCCTGCTCACATCCTCACTGCACTAAAACCACAGTATAAAAGATTATTAGCAGGTTCGAATACCCCTATAATTCAAGTTAAAAGATAGTACACCTTAAAATGAGAATTACTCAATATTTACTCTCCCTCAAGAGGTTTTAAACATTTATTTGTATTCTTTAAGAAATAGATAAGAAAGTAAGAATAAGATAAATAAGATATTTTGAAGAAAACTGAAAACCTGCCATTGACTTCATAAGAAAAAGAACTATGGAAGTCAATGATTACAGGTTTCCAGCTTCCCTTATGATCTTTGGGCTGGGCGATTAATCGAAAAGTATTCAAAATCAACAATCAAAACCTAAAATCAAACTAATTTTTCCAGGTCGATTTTTTCAATTACTTTCCCTACTGCGTGTGGAGTCACGTGACCCCACACTTTGCAATCACATTTGATCTCTGGTCAAGTAGGACGATGGACTCATTCTTGAGCCTTACTTAGCACTATACTGACGATGATTGGAAGCTGCGCTGAGATGCCTTGAGACGGCATATTTTCCATTACATTAAAGTTGCCATTTACATTAAAATATTTGTTTACAGAAGATGGATGAAATGCACTGTTTAAAATATTATTTACAGGATATACATGCCAGAGTTATTTTATTTAGAAAATATGCTGCTTATTTCTGTTTTTAATATGAAAAAACCCTGAAATAATTATTTTGTTTCCAAAAGTGCAAGTCATTTATTAGTTAGTTTTAGGCAATCGGTATTTTAAATTCAGTTGTTCAACGTTGATGTTCAATAATAATCATAGATAGTAGATAGTGTGTGTTTCCTTCAGTTATTTTAAAATCAAGTAATGCACCCTTCATTCAAAAATCTCTCACTTGTAATATTTGAGCATATTTACTGTACAAAACCTGTCAGTGAACTTTGAGGGCAAAACATAAATAAGTAAATAAATAAATAAATAAAATAATCGCTCGATCACAATCGAGTTGAAATGTTCAATTAATCAAGATTTTGGTTTTAGGCCAAATTACCCAGCCCTAAATGGTCTTATTTTGTATTCAACAGAAGAAACAGACTCCTAAAAGTTTAAAACAAGTAAGGCCTAAGTGAAAAAAACGACAGATCTATCATTCTTGGGTGAAATAGCTCTTTAAGGATGCAAAAAATCCTACATAAAACACAAAATTAATTTAATTTAATTAAACCGAATTTACCTTTTAACATGGAACAATGTACATATTTTGGATGAACAAATCAAAAGTAGTCCTGTACACGTAACTGTGTTCTAAATAAAAGCAACGGCATGCGACAGAAGGAATATTTTGTATATTGAACGGACTTTTGTCCTTACCAACATCTCGAATTAGAAACGGCTTCTGTTTCTCACAACAATAAACTATGACAATGATCACCTCAGGTAATCCCCATGTGCTTTATTCAGTGTTAAATGCTAACAATGTGAGTTTGAATGCCATTTTACATGACATTTATTGCCATATACTGAAAGCAGCAGCAGATGGTTCACCTCAGATCTGAAAATAAAATAAACTGCCTGAAATTAAACTTTATAACTAGCCTAAACAAATATCAGTGATTCAGCATCTACATTTAATTATGTTAAAGAGGTTTAATACATATTCATTAGAGTGTAAACCTTATCATTTCATTAGTGAGTGTATATTCAGTGCAAAGTGTTTCGTCAGGTGCAAACAGCCAAAACTGCGTATCTCATCACGAAGCGTGTTGTTAGGACACACGATCACAATGTAACCTGCTCACCTAATGTTTACGTTCATAATATTTATATAATTTGCTAATTAATACCCTCTTGTGGAACTGATGTCCCATTTGGAGTCCGCTACTGTCCACCGGAGGTCGCATTATGGTCCCGGACACATGCTTTCAGAGCCTTCTGAATTAATGAATGAAATACGCAGTTTTTCAGCGAGGCAACCCGAGGCAACCCGGGGTGCTGAAATATAATTGGCTAAACTGGCCATGGACAGGCAAAATTACCAAAACAAAGTCAAGCGTTCTGGCACGGAAAACACAATTTTCAAAGCAGAATATCTGACTTCAGCATTGTTTTTTAGCTAAACAAGCATGTTCTCTTGGCATGTTTCTTAAATTTCTGCAAACATATTAATGGTATTTTATGCTTTATAAGAGTTAAAAACTTGCATACAGCACCTTAATGTGAATCCTGTATAATCTGGGAGTTTGTGTGAATGAAAGACATTTGGTTTAGGCTACAAACATATTAAAGTGTGTTGTAGAAAAAAAATGAGTGTCACTTGACCAGCATTTTACACTATTATGTAAGGAAAACTATCATCATACACCAACGCAAAAAAAACCGAAAAAAATTTAAAATATTTCAGGTTCCTAAATTTGTAGTTTTGTGAAACCCTTTAGAAATAGTGATTAAATTGAATAGGTTTCATTATTTCAATTAATTGGACATTTATTTTACTATTAAAAAAAGGTCAAGATGCAGGGTAAATAGGGGTAAAACACACAGAATTTAGAAAAATGTCAAATAAAACATGGAATTATTTCATTGAGGGGTGTCCAAAGAAGTTTGATAATTCGATTCTCTGTATGAATTTTTGTTTGAATAACAGAATTTTACCAGATAATTTAGAATTAGTCTATAATAGTACAATCTTTAACATCTATAATTAATGCCACAATATAGGTTTGTTAGTTGGAGAATGCAAACGCACCTGTCAGTTTGTGCTACATTTTCAGCTGACAGACTTTTGTGCAGAAATAAACAGCCTGAGAGAGGCAGGACTCATGTAAAACCTCTGATCATACTTCTAACAAGACCTACATTCAGAAGAAACAGGACGCGCAGCTTCAAACTGGAACAAACAGAAACATCACTTCCTCCTCATTTTATCATACAAATCTTCTGAAATACTTCATAAAATTTTACCAATCTGCTATTTTCAATTACATTTAGACTTAAATGAATAAGGTACAATATTGAACAACAAAATCGGAACAATTCCTGTTCAATTAATTTGTACAGAATCATATTCAGAACTAAATTGAACCAAATAACAGTCTTTCGATCTTTTTTCATTACGTGTATTCATATACTTTATACACAACCTTTATTACAAGGACCAAACTAAAATAAAACCAGGATAACAAAGCAATAACTATCTTCAGAAATGTCACTCAACACACACAAAACAACTAGAAACTGTATCACACATGAGCAATTATTTTAAAAGCAAGATACTTTACATTGAATGCCTGATCTGAATCCTCCATTTAGTCAGGGTATTCCTCGGTCGGCACAGAATGATACTACGCAGTGACCTCAAGTTAAGCAACTGCCCATTAAACACTTCCACCAGCTTATTCCTGTAGCTACTCAGGTTTATTTCAAGTAATCAACACAAAGCTCAAATTCTCTACAGTCAGAAATAGGTCTCTCCAAGACAATTAAGGGATGAATGCTAAGCTACTTAAAGCTTAAAAGGTAAACCAAGGCTCAAACTTTTATTCAGCATGCTCCACTGTAGAACAAAAAAATCTACAATAATAAAAACTAAACCTGAAGACCAAAATTTAATTGTTTTGCATTTACATTGTATAAAAGAAGTTTTGATTAAAAATCCTGAACAGTTGTATTACGCAAGCCTAAGAAAAGGTTGTCAAAATCACTCTAAAGACCCCTAAGCAATTTTGTGAGACCACTAAGAACATAAGAAGCATCTATGTCCCTACTGAACACATACTGTGTTAAGTTAATCAAGTCAATTAGCTTACGGATATTTAAATAATGATTTTAAAACATTTCAGAAAAAGTTCCAGAAAATTATGTGCTGAAAATAAGTTTATGGGCTTTATGAAAAAATAAATGCAGATAATTCAGAATACATACATTCAGAACTAAAATGAAACTATTAAAAAGACATTCTGTAAAAACATTTATCTTAAATAAACTGTAAATTCATGAATAAAAAGGACATAATATTAGTCTCATTTTCTGAAATAAAGAGCACTATCCCAAATTTTTCATTACAGTACACAATGAATATGATGTAATGGCCAACTGATATAGTGCAACAGAGTGTGAAATCAAGGATCCTGTCGCGCATGTGTGTCTATACACAATAATCATCTTTTTGTGTTTTATAGATGTCTAATGAAGCTCTAAACATAGATGTTTTGGCTTAAGCGAGGCTAAATTGGCCTGTCAGTGAAAATCTAATAGACGTCTAACAATATTCCAAAAATATACTACACGTTGACCACACAAGTTTTAGACGTTTGTATATTCGGACTTCCACTGATAGCCCTAAGTTACTCTTATTTAAGCCAAAACTACAGTGGCAGAGAGAGACAGGCTAAATTTGGCCTGTCAGTGAAAATCTAATAGACGATATTTCATCTTATTAACAATATTCCAAAAATATACTACTCGTTACAACACAAGTTTTAGGCGTTTGTATCTTCTGACTTCCACTGATAACCCTAATTTACTCTTATTTAAGCCAAAACTATAGGGGCAGAGAGATTAATGCACTACAATTTAAGACATGCATTACAAAAAACATTAGCAAATTGAGAAACGATCTTCATCAGTTTGACAGCACACGTGTTGCAAATTCTCACAACACATACAACTGAAGAAACGTGCTGCATTTGTCAACACAAACAATTGAAGAAACGTGCTGTAGCGTGTTTCTTCAGTTGTTTGTGTTGTGACAAAATGCAGCGCGTTTCTTCAGTTGTTTGCATTATGACAAAGTGCAGCGCGTTTCTTCAGTTGTTTGTGTTGTGAGAATTTGCAACACGTGTGCTGTCAAAACGATAAAGATCATTTCTTAATTGCTTGGTGTTTTTGGTAATTGCATGTGTTTTCTTAAATTGCAGTGCGTTAGCTCTCTCGGCCAGCAACACAGATCCAGATCTCAAATAAATGAGCACCATGCCACCAAAACCCCCAACTGCTCCCCAGAAAAGGCACCGCATGACTACCCACTGCTCCAGGTGTATGTTCATCATGGTGTGTGTATGTGTTTGTGTGTGTGAGTGAGAAAGAGAGAGTTGCGCTTTGAATAAAAGCCTATGCTAAATGAATAACAGCCATTACAGTGAACTTTATGGTATAAGCAATCTCCAATCATGGAATAAGAAGCGGTCATGTTTGACTCTGACCATGAGCATTATCAGGACCAAATAAACACATTTCATAACTATACAATCTTAATGGGATAACCATTACGCATTAGGGATAACCTTTAACCTTTTATTGCGCAAAGAACCACATATGTTAAATTTATTGACATTGATTACAATATCATTTAGTTTAGCCATAAAAGTTCAAAGGTTTTGTAATAAACCCCAGTAACACCTCCAGGGTTTTCCCCGATTAGTTTTTCAATGAATGATTGGTAGCACTTATTTCAAAGTGACCTTATTACAGTGTACCTATTCAACTACTAAGTAAATATTAATTAATTGCATGTACTTACTATACAGGGTTAGAATGTGAGTTAGATTTAGGATTAGCTTACGGTGGGCGATAGAGCTTAATGTGCTGCAAATTAAGAAATTTAAGCAATTACAAAATTATTAGCCTAAATACCATAACTTAAATGTGTCCATCACATTTTGGGTCCCCTTGAAACATTTCCGTTATGATCCATGCTATTTACATGTGCGTTTTCTTAACTTATTTGCATTGTGAGAATTTGCAGCCCATTTCTTATAATTTGGTTGCGTTGAGAGCATTTGCAAGATGTTTACTGTCAAACTGATGAAGATCTTTTCTTAATTTGCTGGTGTTTTTTTGTAATTGCATACATTTTCCTTAAATTGCAGTACATTAAGCTCTCTCAGCCACGAAATTAGCTGCATGTATTTATGCATAATTAATTGTAATTGTATAAGGAACATGTGTAACAAGGACACCTTAAAATAAAAAGTGTAACCAAGTGCCTGTTACATGTTAAAAGACCCAATTTTGCTTTAGATGGAAAAGGATATGTGAGAACATTAACTATATATTTGTACACCCCTCTGTTTTAATGATCTAGGCACAAACTCTAAGCACATGGTGACAAAAACATTAAGGGCATGTCCAAATCTTTTGTTATTTTGAGGACAGAGAAAACACTTAAAACCCTGACGCATGGTCTAACAGGCTTGTGCTTATTCTCTTAATAAATTGTGGGTGTGTTTTGAGCATAACGTGCGATAAGCCAATCAGAGTCACATCTCCCATTGCCTTTAAGAGAGTTACGTCGCACCATGGCACATTTGCTATTTACATGGCTTTGTAAGTGTAAAAACTGAATGCTTCACTAGTGAGAAAACAGCGTGAGGATAAAGAACGAGCCTCCTCCATTCGGCCTCTTCACTTTCTCATTACTTTACTTTGACTCTTTACTTTACTCCTTTACTTTCATGGAGCAATGAAACGGTAGAAACTCACTCCACTGAAGACATCCATTAGTCTACACATTAATTTCGTTTGTTAAGAGCAAAGATTTTTTCAAAACTATTTCTGAATTCAGTTTTAACTTCCAGGAAACTAATAAATGAACAGTAATAACGAAGTGTGGTCAGTTGTGAAGTGTGGAGTTATATCCAAACACACGTTTGTTTATTAAAACAAATATAAATATGCATATAACAAATAATATTTATTCTATTATAATAACAACTATTAATGTTATTCAAATGGAAATTGTCATGAATAAACTGAGGTTTTTATACATCGAAAATTTCATAATTTCTTTACAAATCATTTTTGTAACATTTCAATCCTTTATTTATTTATTTTTCATATGTAAAGATATTTGCATGTTGCTGTAGATCCAGTGTGTATTAAGCAATGTCTAAGTGTTTGGACCTGCATAGGCGCATAACTGATGCACATTGCGCTAAACTTAGACCAGCTTTTAGTTGGTCAGTGGTGCAGTTTATTTAGTTCCTCAAAACAGCAATGCGCCAACAATGCACCTTAACAAACCTCCTTTTTAGACCAGCACACCCATGAGTCCACAATTTGGCACAAATGGATTTGCCATTTAAACAACGTGGCGCAAAATGTGAAAATTAGGGTTGTGCTGGTCTAAAATAGAAACATATACCGCCAAACACATCTTGCGCCTTAATGCGCCAGGTGTATGATAGGGCCCAATGTGTCTGATAGCTTTAC
The DNA here is from genome assembly GCF_903798145.1 of Danio aesculapii. NCBI lineage: Eukaryota > Metazoa > Chordata > Actinopteri > Cypriniformes > Danionidae > Danio > Danio aesculapii. The sequence goes on along the minus strand of NC_079440.1, from coordinate 32,050,148 downwards.
ATGCCTGTTATGTGGTCTCTATAGTTAGAAACGGTCAGCCAATGAAGGCTCCAATGGAGTGGAGTCTAGACAGGTTCCACTGGCCTTTTTTTAATCACCCCTTAAGCAATCTTAACTTAAAAAACCTGAAAGAAGGCTAATTTACTGTATCTTTCACAGGATGAAATCAGGAGCATTGAAAACACATTGTACATTCAGTCACATCCACCGGTCATATGAAACTGACAGTGCGCCGCTCACTGCAAACCATGCTTATTATGTTCTTCAAAGAAAGGCTCTTGAAAAGGGCAAACCACTCAGTAAAATGCAATCCAATAAAAGGTGGAGACTAAAATCCAAGCTAAAAAACACTTACACAGAAAACTATGACATTCTTGTTAAAAACCCGCCAGCGCTAGACCAAGCACTGGATTGTAAATGTCAGGATTTTATGAGAACGGAACTCCTGCGATAATAAAGACTATGCAAAATGGTCAAAATCACAAATTTGAGTCACAACTTGGTAATGCTAGAGATGAAGCGGTGTTCATTGGCCCAGGAGGACATGGAAAGGTCTATGGAGATTCAAGCATGTAAGACTTTAAAGGAGACCCTTGGGTGATTTCCCCTCAGGTGGACGGCTGGTCATAGATGTGCATTTACAGCAGCACAGATGTTGTGCTTTGCCACTACAGACAAATATAACACACTTCAAGTAGGAGAAAAAAAAACACATCTCTAAAGCAGCAGAGGATTATATAACCATCATTTTAGCATATTTCAAGTGCAAGTGTTCAGACATTGCAAGTGCTCTGTGCTCAGCAAATGTCCTCTTTACTTGCAAATCTGCGATAACTGTTGAATTGGAGGACGCTTTGGTGCAGGTGTGTGCTTAAACACACTTTTAGCCCATTAAATCAATTTTGGTAAGAGAGGAAAAAATAGGATATTATGATCGCACTATGCAAAATATCTTGTGGTGCTTCCAGATGGGTTTTTAAACCACTTGATCATTCAGTTAAGGTGAGGAGCGATCATACTTTGCACTGAATGATGGAAACAGCTTTATCTTTTCAAATACCTTTTACAAATTTCCCTCAGTCAAGAACGCTCGTATTTATTCAGGATGTTTTTACCAGAATATCATCAAATCGCAGCTCCACGCTGACACACACTAGTGACAGACTGAAATGGTAAGCTTTGTCTTTTAAATGTTGTTTATATTAACAAGTAGACATCTTTGCTGGGGAAAAACAGAAAGGAATAAAAATAAGGTGATTTTAACGGTAAAAGAAATGCTACAGTGAAAATCTGTAAGCTGGTTAACAATAAGTTTCCTTAATAGCTAAAGTGCATCTGGAAAGTACTTATAGCGCTACACTTTTTCCACATTTTTTTATGTTACAGCCTTATTCCAAAATGGATTGTTTCCTCAAAATTCTACACACAATAGCCCATAATGACAATGTGAAAAAAGATTTTTTTTTTTTTAACAGTTGCAAATTTATTAAAAATAAAATGAAAGTATTCACAGCCTTTGCTTAATACTTTGGTGATGCAACCTTTGGCAGCAATAACAGCCTCAAGTCTTTTTGAATATGATGCCACAAGCTTGGCACACCCATCTTTGTTTTTGCCCATTTCTCTTTGCAGTACCTCTCAAGCTCTATCAGGTTGGATGGGAAGCGACTGTGTATAGCCGTTTTCAGATCTCTTTAGATATGTTCAATAGGATTTAGGTCTGGGCTCTGGCTGGGCCACTCAAGGACATTCATGGAGTTGTTGTGAAGCCACTCCATTGATATTTTGGTGGTGTGCTTTGGGTCATTGTCCTGCTGGAAGATGAACTGTCACCCCAGTCTGAGGTCAAGAGCACTCTAAAGCAGGTTTTCATTCAGGATGTCTCTGTACATGGCTCCAATTATCTTTCCCTCTATCCTGACTAGTCTTCCAGTTCCTGCTGCTGAAAATCATCCCCACAGCATGATGCTGCCACCACCATGCTTCACTGTAGGGATAATATTAGCCTGGTGATGAGCGGTGCCTGGTTTTCTCCAAACGAAACGCCTGGCATTCACTCCAAAGAGTTCAATTTTAGTCTCATCAGACCAGAGAGATTTAGTTTTTTTATGGTCTGAGAATCATTCAGATGCCTTTTGGCAAATTTCAGGCAGGGAGCAGATTCTGTCTGGCCACTCTACCATACAGGGCTGATTGCTGGATTGCTGCACAGATGGTTGTCCATCTGTAAGGTTCTCCTCTCTCCACAGAAGAATGCTGGAGCTCAGACAGAGTGACCATTGGGTTATTGATCACCTCCCTGACTAAGGCCCTTCCTCCCCGATCCCTCAGCTTAGATGGCCGGCCAGCTCTAGGAAGAGTCCTGATGGTTCCAAACATCTTCCACTTATGGGTGATGGAGGCCACTGTGCTCATTGGAACTTTCAGAGGAGCAGAAATTTTTCTAGAACCTTCCCCAGCCTTGTGCCTCGAGACAATCCTGTGACAATTCCTTTGTCTTCATGTTGGTTTGTGCTTTGACATGCACTGTCAACCCTGGGACCTTATAAAGACAGGTGTATATCCAACTAAGTTGCTGAAACATCTCAAGAATGATCAGTGGAAACAGAATGTACCTGAGCTCAATTTAGAGCTTCACGGCAAAGGATGCACTGTATGTGAACAACTGTAAATTAGCTTCCCAAAATTCCCTGAATGACACTCCACTTTCACGTTTACTGCATTCATTTAGCTTTATTTGTGTTACCATTGATGGTGTTTGGCAGCTGTGTGAATTACACGAGAGCCTTCTACATATGAATAGGTTTCTCTGCTTTTTGATAAGCTGTTTGGGATGAGCGTTGGTTTATTGTTCGTTTGTCTCATCACCACCTGCTTTTGGATGTGTTTTTATCTCAGTAAAAAAGGTACGATGTGTTGATGTATAGAATGAGTCTTTAAAACAGTGGTGTATTGACACTATTAATTAAAGAAATGTGATCGTTTACTGTAAAATTTTGAAATTTATTTTAGTTTCTACCCTTATTTTAATAGTAAAAATCTGGAAAATACAGCTGCTGTTTTTTACAGCAGCTTAAATAATGTCTGAATAATGACCCTCGTCTAAGCCTCTCATTAGCTTTGAGTAAAGCTTGTTTTGAGAGTTACGAATTTCGATCAAAAAGTATCTAGATTTGAAAAGTGTCTTTGAAACATCCACATGTATTAATCCTTTTTATTGCCAATGAATGTGCAAACAGCCTACAGCAAAGTTCAAAAGCAGACCCTCTCTGAAGTCAAATAAAACAGTGTTTCTCAACCACGTTCCTGAAGGACCACCAACACTGCATTTTTTGGATGTCTACTTTGTTTGTCACACCCATAATAGGTCTTTCAGTCTCTGCTAATGAGCTGATGATCTGAATCAGGTTTGTTTGGTTAAGGAGACAGAAAATGTGCAGAGCTGGTGGTCCTCCAGGAACATGGTTGAGAAACACTGTTATAGATGTCATACGCTTTCATTTTTCATCAATTACTCAACAAACAAAAGTATGTGGCGTTCACATTGCTTATGCATGATAATGCTGAAAGGCTCATTCTTTACTGTTATGTCAATGCATTGTAACTAACAATGTAATATCAATCAGGTCATCTGTTGATATGTGAACAGATGAGCGTGTGTAAACATGTACACACTGCAGTTTGGAAAGCATTTGATTGTTGCAGTTTTTTATGTTTGAATGGAAAGCTTGCAGCATTTGTTTACATCTAAACGTCACTGTCAGCAGAATGAACAGCATCTGGTTGTTCACAATCTAGATGTTATTGAAAATGTATTTCTAACAAATTACTTGTCAAAAAACAACAAATGTATGTTGTCGCATGGATTCCAGGGCACTGAATCTCATTCGGTCTTATGTAAATTAGGAGCATGAGCTACAAATTGTTGGCTACAATTCACTTAAAGACCACCAATGTCAATAATAACAATGGTTGCAGAATTCATAATTTACTCCAATTTCCATTTCACATTGCCATGGAAGCTTCTGCTGATTTAATTCTCTAAGATGTGCAGCCAAAAAAATCCCCAATCCACCCTAGACTTTATCCCTCAAGTACTTTCTCCTTTTAAATAATCACTCAAGATGAATTCTGACTCTCTCTCCAACCTGGATGCCATTTGTCTTAATATGAGAGAGGGTTGATGGGGAAACCTGTGAACCTCATAAATCTGTCAAAGATGTGGCAGATATCTGGTTGGAGATTGCTTTTTTCATACAACACATATCAACTGCTCTTAAAATCCCTTTGCAAGTCCTGAAAACTCACGGGAGTCATTTTAGTTCTAAAAAGGCAGTTGTGTAACGCTCGCCTACTGTATATTCCCTACATCTTTAAATGTCTCTGACAATTAAGCTTTAAAGAAACCCTTAATTCCGGTCTCAATTACTAACTAAATAACAGAATAATCAGTGCACATTGCACAGTGGGATTAACTTTTAGCTAACAACTGGTATTAGTCGGTTAGAAATTTTCCATCTTTGTAGATAGACAGCTAGATTTAATATACGGTTGTTTAGAATTAAAACTAGGATGGACAGATTTATTTAAGTATTGTGTTACAGTTCTAATTGGGAGCTTTAAAAGTTACCCACTTATTTGTTAAACATAAAGTGTCTAATTACCCCAATAGTTTAAGTTAGTTTAGTGTAAGTTTCTTGAAACTAACAATTTATCCATCCATCATCTAGTTCTAAACAAAAACACATCATTATCAATATTTTTGTTATATAATAAATATCTATCAGTATAATCTACCCACCCACAACATATTTCAGCTGTCCATTCACATAACAATAAAACCCAATTAACTATAAACCTATTCTTTCAATCTGTCTTTCATCTTCATCAATATGACCAACTACTACACTGTTAAAAATGCTGGGTTCCACAAATTCCTTTATGTTGTCCCTACACAAATTGATTAAATTTAACTTAATTGTTTTAACAAATTTAATTGAATTAAACAAAACAATTAAGTTGTCCAAAAAAAATCTCAAGAACTGTGTTGACTCAGCTCATTTTAAATGAGTAGTTTAAGCAAGCAGCAAAAATCATTTTTAGAGTAATTCTAAACATTTCTGAATACATCTTTTAACAATATGACCTCCCTACATCTAATTATCAATACATTTAATAGATATCCATCAATTAGTAAACATATTTCAGCTGTTCAGTCACATAACAATAAAACCCAACTAACTATAAACCTATTTCTCTCAATCCGTCTGTCATCTTCATTAATATGATGGGTTCCATAAAATTCCTTCATGTTGTCCCTACACAAACCTATTAAGTTAACTTAATTGTTTTTACAAATTTAAGTGGATTAAACATAAAACAATTAAGCGGTCCAAAAAAAATCTCAAGAATTGAAGAGCAGATATAAACATTTTGGAATACATCTTTTAGCAATATGACCTACCCTACAACAGACACATTTAATAGCAATATCTATCCATCAATTAGTACAAAAAAAGCTATAGTTAAAAACATAAAAAACATAATATAATATTAGGCATAATAAAATAAGAAAAAAAATTATATATCATTTCTAACAAACAGCTAATTAAAATGTCTAGCCATTGTACTTTAATCATTGATTCGTAAAGTTTCTCATCTGTTCATCATAACACAGAGTATATTAATATACTCCACACAGACAGCATGGAGACACATTAGGGCATAAGGTCTTACCTTTGTGCTAACGATACACAAACAGTCCATTCTTCAGAGCGCGACCTCTCAGCATCTCATCCAAGCTGCTCTAATCCTGTCGCTAAAATATGCCAATGCATATGCATGAATGCATTGACCGCGCGACATGAACTTATTCTCAGTTGAGCAAACAACGTACGCTTCCATATACTCAGAGAAGTCCACATCACCTCATGGCTGCTTTCAGCAGCAGTGTGTCGGGGATGCTGAGGAGGAGGAGGACGACGCCTGCACTCATATTGACGCGCGTTGAGAGTTGATAGGAGCACCGTGGGGAGAGCGAGCTGCATAATGTGCTCCTCTCACCTCTGGACGCGCGCTCCAAGTGCATGTCAGTGTGTGGGAAAGCGCGTACGTTCAAACGCCTCTGCCCTGCCGGTTCAGTATCAGCCAGTGGACTTTACGTTTTGTTATGAAATATGAAAATCATTAAATGTGTAACAAATATTCATCTCCACACAGATATCATAATAAAAGGTGATGTAAATACAAGAATTGACTTCTGCTACTAATCAATTTTGTTACTGATTGCGTTATGCTGGGATATAAATTAATATGAATACATTTTCGATTAAACCTTAATGAACTTTTAGAGAAAGTTAGAAAGTGAATGGCATAATACATCTAATATTTTGTGTCAGAGACAGAGCTCCATAAAAATATTAAGAGATAATTTTTAAGGTTTTGTTGGGTGATTTGCAATTAATTGGTACCTGTAAACTTTTAGCATTCTATTTTAATAAAATACCTGATAAAATCAGAAATAGTTTGGTTTCCAACAATCTTCCAATTGTGTTTTGTGTTATTCAGCAGACATAAGAAATTCAAACAGTTCTTGGACAACTTGAGGGGGAGCAAATAATGACTAAATTTGAATTTCTAAAAACTACAATTTATAATAAAAGTATTAAATTAAGAAAACCTTGAAATTTTGTATTAGTTGCAGTTGTAAATACCAATAGATATTACATATAATGAATTTTAGTGTGTGTATTTTTGTTTGATGAAGAAACAAATGTGCGAATGACATTGGTATTACATGTGTATTACAAAGTAGACAAACTAAACTGTTTTTGAAGTTCACAATCGGTCAAATTTTCATATAGGGTTATGTTTAGTGGTAGGAGTAAAGCGAGGGAATGTATATTGTTATGTATATTATATTATACAAGTTTATATAATAAAAAGTTAGCAGTCACAAAAATCACCAAAAACAAATGCATGCGTGTGCGTTCTTGTCTTGGCCACCAAGTATTAAGTATTAAAAGGCACCTATTTTATCCCTTTTTCAAGATTTAAGAGAAGTCTTTTGTGTCTCCAGAATGTGTCTGTAAAGTTTCAGCTCAAAACATCCATCAGATTATTTATTATACTTTTCAGAATATTGAATTTTCTGCTCTAAACACAGCTGTTTTGGCTTGAGCTTTTAATGCTAGTTCTCCCCGCCCACCGCTCCCACGTGCCTGTCAGAGTGTGCCTCAATCTCAGCCTCAGCTGTGTCAGATAAACAGCACAGTGACAGACATGAAGGAAGCAGATCTCATGTAACGTTTGTGAGAAATGCTACAGTAAGAACTTTTCCAAAGATTGTTTGATGTATTTGTTTGGAGTTGCAACGATGAGTCACACACACAATGTCATTACAAAGTTCACGCACACACACAGACACACACACACAGTGCACGCATTTAACTTTGCACTTTTTTTGCAATGCAAATGTGACAGGATACACATTAATATTCACTGCTTTATTGATATCCGTTATGTTAATGTACAAAATAAACCTAATTTAACGTCCACAAACCGGGATTCAAGCGTATTTTATAATTGTAATGACATGCGGCTGGTGATAAAGTTGGTAAAAATCGGTTTAGTTCATTAATATGCATCTTAAAAACGTTTTAAACTTGTAAAACTCATTCTTGAACACATTTGATAAAGATTGATGATCACAGCGAGCTGAACAGATCTTTTAATCCAAGTTGCTTTCCGCACGTCCTTGTGGATATGATTAAACGCGTTACTACAGAGACATGTTAATACGCTACTGTCAATCAAATCGGTGGGCGGGGAAACCGCACTCCTACATCACACCCTCAAAATGGGAGATCCTATTTTAACATCGGGAAATTAAAAAAAAAAAAAAAGAGAATTATTGTCTTTATATCACCCCAATATGACTGTGGACACACTATACCAACACAAAGTTCTGTCCAAACAGCTTACAAAAGATGATTTTAAACATGCCATTTTGGATGCCCTTTAAACAAAAATCTCAATTTGGCCAATAATATTTACTGACCATTACAGCAGTGCTTAAAACAGCCATTTTTAATTAAATTTAATCCAACGAATGTGTCAACAAATTTGCCTTTCAAACAAAATAACGAACACAGAATATCAGATTTGAAATAACACTTTCATAATGTTTGACAAGAGTATAAATATATATTTTTAGATGAATAGCACGTTAAAATCAACTAACATACCGTATTCCCAATCCTAAAGTATTTATTAAGAGAAGACTCGACTGCAATTTTCTTAAAAGTTTTGAAGCAAATACTAAAACACCACAAATACCATTCTCTGTTCCAGTGGAGACATGAAAGTCATCTCCATTCAAACACCCAACTGAATTATTTGAGACTTTAAAATGACAGAAATGAGAGTGTTATGCACCGCTAAATTATTTTCTATCCTCAGTGTGGCAGATTACATCCGGTCCCAACAGAAGGAAAATCTACCCACTCTCTAAAATGCGAGCAACCGTTTTAATGGAAAATGCATGACCAGACCTTATTCAATTTAAATGAGAAATTAGCATTATTAAATAACAAGGTAAGTCCAAATGATCTGCTCTCCTTTGTCATTCTGTTGAAAAGGTCACACACTGAGCACCCTGCTCTTTATTTAAAGAAGATCTCATTCTCCATTCCCTTTTAAGCACAAGTCTAACAAGTACAAGATGTTCTAGTATGTTCAACAGAGATGAATCATTACTGTGACTCTTGAACATCTCATTAAGACAAAACAGTGACACTGATTGATTTTGACTATAGCACCACTGTAATAACCACAACTTAAGGGAAAGTTCATTAAAAGTACAGTAATAAATAATAATTGCAGTTAATTTACTCAGAGATTTAGGTGACTTATATTAGTTATAACAATAAAAAAGCCTAGTATTTAAGCTGAAACAGAACTTAAAAAAAAAAACATATGCAAGAACAACTAAATTAATGCCTGACAATATACTGGGATTTTCTGATGCAAAAAGTCACAGAAGTTTGCCTGACTCAGTATGTAGAATCAATTTTGGTCATCAGTGATAAAAAGCACTTGGATTGACCGTTTAACCACAAATCAGAGTGTGACAACAAAAACTGAAGTGACAAAACTAAGCAAACGACACCACAAAGAAGCCAGCTGTCTTTGTCACATTAGTTAAATATTTGCAAACAAAGTGCATTATGTCAAGTTCAGACTGCACGATTTTCAAAATAGTCATGTGACATGTTTATGTTCAAAATAGTCATGTTTTCACTGCATGACTATCGGAGCTAGCATTCCATCGCTGCTGTGTTTACACTGCAAGATGGATCGGCGACAGGGCATTTCACACATAACTTTAAAATAAGAAAAATCGCAGGAGCCAGTGATGTAGTGATTAGTTCGTCGACACATGCACTCCGGTGCTCACGGCGACCCGAGTTCGATTCCCGCCTTGTGGTCCTTTGCCGATCCTTCTTTCTCTCTGTTCCACAAACTTATCTGTCAATACTCTCTACTGTCTTATAAACTAAAGGTGAAAGGCCGAAAAAATTATTATTAAAAAAAAAATAAAAAATAGGAAGAATCACTGACAACTTTGTCTTGTTCTAAAAACTACGTCTCACAACCAAACACACGAGAGAAGTGACATGGAAACAACATGAGGTCACGTAGTATATCTTTGATATGAACTACATAATGAAAAAGAAGCCTTTAGTGGGCTAGAAAACGTACTTATTTTGCTCACCTGGCTTTGAAAGTAATTAGCAATTTCTCCTCAACTTCATTTCTTTTTCGAACTGGTAGTGATATTGCTTAAAAGACACAGACACGGGTGCTACTGCCAAATTTCCACTAATTTTTCCTCCATTTCTTAGGTTAAAAATCGACCGAAGAGAAGCCCTGAACGTCTCCCACAACCTCCCGCTGGCCTGCAGATACCATTACTAGTGGATGCTGCTCTCTCATTGGCTGTAGGAAATCGCCAATGTTACTTTCAATCAGAACACATTTCACACGGCATGATTTTAAATCGCCAACCGCTCCAGTTGTTTAGCATGGCAAATTTCTCATGGATGTCAGCGACTCATTGGCGATTCTCTCAGAATGCGTCTTGATAGTGTGATTGTTACTCACGTGAACGAGCACCGCATTTGTCAGCGATTTCTCAAACCTGTCCAGCGAGTAAAATTGGGGCTAAAATCATGAAGTCTAAACTAAGCATTATCAGATTATCAAACCTTTTAGCACAACCAAATCTCTCTGTGGCGAGCGAAAAGTACTGTGAAAATTGTATGAAAATGCTATTTTGTTTACGGTTTGTATATCTGCAGCACTAGTTCTGATTTCCTTTTGTGGAATGACAATACAGATACCGCCACCTTCAGATGTGGAGAGGTAAATCTATTATGCAATTTTCATTTTAATTAGCTGTCATCCTTTTGGTGTGCTCAGTTTTTGGTCCAGACGAGACCAGACACAGCCAAGATAGTTAGCATCCGGCTGGTTTTTTGCCACCAGAATCTGCTTATGTCCAATTCCTTTCAAATACCACTTGGGACATTATATAATCATTAATGAAGTTAGGAAATGTCTAAGAAATTACATAATTGTTTATAGTGGGCTGTAACATTATTCTCATGACATAAACCCAACTCGGCTGAAGTCACTTCGCTAAAGGCATAAATCACTCTTCCTCGAAATAATGAGTGTACAGTTAAAAACAAGCATAGAGTGGCATCTGCTGTTAAAAACTAAGCTCAAAATAAATTCAAGAGAGAATAGCGCTGCATTTTAAAACCCTCATAATTAATTTCTCAAATGAACCAACACCATTATCATTCATTCACTCATTTTCTTTTCAGCTTAGTCTCTTTATTAATCTGAGGTCGCTTATCCAGCATATGTTTTACGCAGTGGATGCCCTTCCAGCTGCAACCCATCACTGGGAAACACCCATACACACTCATTCACACACATACACTACGGACAATTTAGCCCAATTCACCTATAGCCTTCTTTGGACTTGTGGGGGAAACCGGGAGCACCCTGAGGAAACACACGCCAACTCGTGGAAGACATGCAAACTCCACACAAGAAAACGCCAACTGACCCAGCCGAGCTCAAACCAGCGACCTTCTTGCAGTGAGGCGAACGTGCTAACCCCACTGCGCCACCGTGGAGCCACGCCGTTATCAATGCTGTTTAAAAATTTAATTTAATTTAATTTTCGGAATGAACCGCCAACTATTCTATCATATGTTTTTGCGCAGCAGATGCCCTTACAGCTGCAACCCCAACACTGGGTAACACCCATACACACTTATTCACACACATGCACTATGGCCCAATTTTGTCTATTCAATTCACCTATACTGCATGTCTTTGGACTGTGGGGAAACCAGAGCAACTGGAGGAATACCACACGAACAGAGGAGAACATGCAAACTCCACACAGAAATGCCAACTGACCCAGCCAGAACTCGAACCAGCAGTGATGCTGATGGGACATTGCTAACCACTGAGCCACCGTGTCGCCCACAAAGAAACTCATGAATGATGCCCTGTGCTGGTTCGATCTAACAACCTCAGTGTTGATAATAAAAATTTAAAAAATACATATCAGACATTGCTAGTTATCTTAAGCTGTCATTGAAAATTGTCACAGAAACCCAAATAGCAATCAACCAATGCGTTTCTACGAACAACTCAGTACTGTGGTTTGAATCCAATGAAACCAAATGCTTACACAAAAAATAAAAGGTTACATTTCAGCGGAGTCAGCACCACAAACGGCAGCCATTATTCTACAGTCAATAACAACATGTTACCGCAGACAGCAAAGAAGCAATTCTGAGAGTGTGCTTACCTCTTCTGTTTGAGGAAGATGATGGGCACTGGTTTCTGTTGGTCCAGTAGTGCTGGGAGGGACACTGAGATTCCATTCATTAACAGGGAGGAAATGACTCTCTGCTTTTAAGGCTTGAATCCTCTACGGGCTTATCCTCAGTATCCTGGAGACTCACTTCATATAATATCTTGGATGTCTGAAAGAATTATCAGGTTGCATAGATTATTTTGAAAATGCAAATGACGCTCATCTTCTTTACATTACTATCAATCAAAATGGGCTGTGCTGCACATAATGTCCCTCCACAAACACAGTAGGTAACATGGACCTCCTGAAAAGGATATCTGTGTGCAGTGAAGTAAGATTCTGATTAACTTTTGTTTTTGCTTTTCAGTGGTACTTGAGTCCTTATAGCTAGGGCCAGATAGAATCTGTGGACATTCATTCATTCATTCATTCATTTTCTTTTCGGCTTAGTCCCTTTATTAATCAGGGGTCGCCACAGCGAATGTACTGCCAACTATTATGCTGGATATGTTTTACGTAGCGGATTCCTTTCCAGCCGCAACCCAACACTGGGAAACACCCATACACACACATACACTACGGACAATTTAGCTTACCCAATTCACCTATACCACATGTCTTTGGACTGTGGGGAAGCCAGAGCACCCGAGAGGAAACCCATGTGAACACGGGGAGAACATCTACACAAACTGTAAACCCACACAGAAATGCCAACTGAACCAGCCGGGCTCAAACCAGCGACATTCTTGCTGTGAGGCTATCGTGCTACCCACTGTGTCACCATGACCCTGAATCGGTGGACATTTTTTGCTATTTCTGTGCAGAATTTTGTAAAAAAAAAAAATCTGCGGATTAATGCGGAATGATTTGGGAGTATATTAACTAAAAACTTAATATATAAAATAAAAAAGAATATGTTTTTAACTTTTATTTCATGTTTACAACACAAATCCAATTTAATTGGTAAACAAAGCAATTCTCTTATATAATATTATCTACTAAAAGAGAACATTTTACTTTAAAAACTGTATTGTAAATAAATCAAATGAACATTTTCATATTAGACAATATTACTGAAATTAATTTAAAAACTGAATAAAATATAAATTTACACACATTTACACAAGAAAATAAATAGACTCAATGATGGGCTAAAAATTTGCAGAATCCATAAATTTATGTGCGCGCAGATTCAACGTGGGCCTACTTATAGCTATTAAGTTATAAGAATAAAACACCTAGACAGACAATAATAACACCATGAAACAAAAATACTCATGACAAATACTCCTTATGTATGTAAAACAACAGTTTTGGGGGGATTCAGGTAAATGCAAAATAATGGGAGATCAAGTTGTTGTACCATATTGGTAGCGATGCACTTTAGGATGCATCACCATTGCTGAATTTGTCAAGAGACTATAATTAGTGGTAGAATATAAAGATGCTATTACCACTTACAACTGTGATAAATTCATTACAGGATTAAAAAAGGACACTAGTAATAATTAGTAAATGCAAAAAGTCAGTGAAGTCGAATCTTTCCTCATGATGCTGTACAAAAAAAATTGCAATGGCAAGCAAAGCATTCCAGGTTAAATGCATAATTTACACCAAATATAATATTTACTGTTTCTTTAGATACAACTACGTTCTCATTAATAGTCTCATCCAAAAGTACTACAGGGGAATTATTCAGCTAATCTCATTAAAAAGACAATTTACAAATGAATGTTTGCTTGTTTCTCTTGTACTTGGTTTAGTTCATAGCTTTTATTCTTTAACACAGACTTTGTAAAGTTCCAACATGAAAAATGTATTACTTTCAAACAAGCACTGCATAAGAAGTTGGTGTGCCTAAAAGAGAGAAACCCTATATTAACAGTAGGGCAGGCAGTAGAAAACAAATTTACAAAACATTTAAAGTTATTTTTTACAGCTATCTCTGGATTTTTTTTGAACAAGCAAAATGCTTATCACCACTAATTTCCTCTTCCAGTCTCATCTTAATTACTTAAACTCTCAAACGAGTCAGCTTAAAAGGGAAACTCAAAGAGTATTCCTCAAGATGGCAAAATCTGAAGAAAAAAAATACTTTGAATGAACTGAACATGAAATAAAAAACACTTTAAACTGCATTCCCACATTCCCAGCAAATACAGGCAAGACAACCTTTTGGCAAATTTATTTCCCCTTCTAATGCAATCTTTTTCAAATACTGCTTAAGTGCTTTTTTACTAATATTTACTGGACACAAAAAAAACAATAACATTGTGAAATATTACTTTATGTTAAATAACAGATATCCATACAAATATATTTTTAAAAATATTAAAATCTTTGCTGGTCAAAGATTAATCTTGATTAATTGCATCCAAGATAAAAATTATATCATTGTTTTAATATAATATAATGTCCAAATATGTGTGTATACATTTATTATGTACCTGTGATAAACACACAGATACATAGGAAAAAAAACAATTTAGTTACATATATTTAAATTTATAATTTGTATCATGTATTCACCTATACCGAATGTCTTTGGACTGTGGGGGAAACCGGAAACCCACGCAAACATGGGGAGAACATGCAAACTCAGAAATGCCAACTGACCCAGCCGGGGCTCGAACCAGCAACCTTCTTGCTGTGAGGCGATCATGCTACTCACTGCACCACCGTGATGCCTGTGCATTTATATATGCAAAATAAATATACACAGTACACACACTTAAATTATGTAAAAAAAAAACGTTATTTTGGATGTGATCAGTTGTGATTACTTTTTGCCCAGCACTAATTAAAATATTAATTATTCTTGTGATTAAACGCTGAATTTTCAGCATCATCGTTCCAATCAATCAAGTATGCTAATTTGCAGCAAATAAGATCTGAAAATGAAATAAACGTCTGCATTTTTGATTAATTTGATAGGTCTTTGATTAATTAAACATATTTATAAAAAATTATAATTATCATTTATTGCTTACAATGAAAATAAATATATATGGAAGTAATTGAAATATGGAAGCTATCATTTAAAAACACCAGTAACATTTAACAGAAATTCTGACTTTTCAAAACGGTCTATAATTAAAAGTAGTCTATAATTTGTATAGAAAATCATCCAGTTTTAAAATAATGCTTGCCAACAACACCATTAGTTAAAGTTGGTTAAAAAACAAAAACACTGCTGTAATACCACTGAACTTGTCAAGCACAAAACGGTGAAGTAAAACCTGTTTCACCATTTTAAGCCGAACAAAAGAAATGCAAAGAAACCTCAAGGAATACATTGGCAGAGTAACTTACCTACAAGAGCCTGGAAGAGTGTACTCCTAAATATGTTTATGACCCTCTCGATTGACAGTCTGAGATGAGGATCTCCAGTCTGACTTAGTTTAGTTTGGTATTCCTCCAGAAGCTGCAGTGCCCGCTGAGCATCTGAAAATTGCATTATAAACACTGCTTAGAAACATGTGCATAACAAGTAATATAAATAACAAAAGTAGGATATATGTTAAGAAAATTAAGTCTCTACTATAACTTAAGGCTAAAATATTGACTACAGTATTTAAAGGTATACAGTATTTATAAATAAACCCCACCTTCTGTCTCACAGGCATGATGAAGATTTAAAGATTAAAAACTATAAACTAATAAGCGCCTGCCGTAAAGCATTGGGATGAATGACTGATCACTTTCACTTTCGGTCGAGTCGCTTTGATTACGCAGTGACCCAAAATCACCGGTGATCACTGACCGGGTCAATCTGACATGTGAGAGTAAAAGCTCAATATCAACAATCCGACAGTCTATAAAACTGTAAACGATCTCTTCATTCATAACAGGTCAGATGGAGCAGGACATTTTAAGGCACTTTCAAACAACTCTGCACTTTCACAAACTTTCCGCAGACGAATGAATGAGGCAAATCACAGAATCGCGGTGTGCATTTTAAAGATTTGGAGAAACAAATCCTTCCGATGTGTTGCAATGGAAGAAGTGTTGGACTAATAGTCCCTGTTGAAGAGGAAGTAAAGTTGTTTCGCAGACTCTCCGAACATCTGTCCCGTTCCCTCCTGACTGAAATCCTGGATCCGTCCGTAATCCAACTTCTTCGGCGCAACACTTTCCTCTTTTTTCTAGTGTCCGAAATTCCCAAACTTTCCTGCAAATGGCGACCTTGATATGCAAAGGGATCACATGATCTACTGATCTACTGCCTTCCCTCTGCGCTCAGAGGAATCGGCGCTCAGGTTTCTTCACTCAGCCGCCGCGAGACAGTAGTGGACTTTATTACATTATCCTCACTTTGAGTAATTAAATCTAAAGAAACTAGGTACGGACCGCAGAACATCAGTCTTGTTCACAGTATGGAGGAAATCTAGGCTACAATATGTGCTGTATATTTAGGCCTATGTTCATTTTGTCTTTTTAAGCAAAAACTTTGTTTTATATATAGCCATAGTCATGTATGATTATTTTAATGTGTAGCCTACAGATTGTGAGAAAATAGAATTTACATGAGATCACACCAATCCCTCATCATAATCCATTTGCGTGTTTCTGCTGATGAAATGGCTGTGATTGAGGTTTATAGAGTCCTGAATTACCAGCTGGAATGATCAAAATCCTGCTTTATTTACCGATTGCCTGTACTGAGATATAGCCAATGCACAAATATAAAATGTACTATATAAAACTATTAAAAAAACTGTATTTTACTGTGAATATATATATATATATATATATATATATATATATATATATATATATATATATATATATATATATATATATATATATATTTTTTTTTTTTTTTTTTTTTTTTTTATTATTTTTTTTTTATATATACAACCCAGTGCTTTTACCTCCCAGCAAGAAGGTCGCTGGTTCGAGCCTCGGCTGGGTCAGTTGGTGTTTATGTGTGGAGTTCAGAGATGGGTTGTGGCTGGAAGGGCATCTGCTGCCTTAAAATGTGCTGGATAAGTTGGCGGTTCATTCCTCTGTGGCGACCCCTGATTAATAAAAGGAATAAGCCAAAAAGAAAATAAATGAATGAAACATTTACATGAAGACATGGCTTTAAATGAATTTTATGACTTATTTAATTTTATTATGACAATAATAGTCAATGATTACATTTATATGCCGATATATTTATGACATTTGCAAATGAGCATTTCATTTCATGTGACTTATTACACATCAGTAAATTACATTTCTATGATTTGAGACGATGATTACACTTTATAAAAAAAACTAAAAACAAACTTTTATAGTGACTTTTAAAAGTTTTATAGTGACATATCAAACATCAAAAGAGTATTTTCGTTCATTCATTCATTTTCTTTTGGTTTAGTCCCTTTATTAATTGGGGATCGCCACAGCAGAATGAACCACCAACTTATCCAGCATATGTTTTACGCAGCAAATGTCCTTCCAGCTGCAACCTATCACTGGGAAACACCCATACACTCTCATTCACAGACATACACTATGGACAATTTAGCCTACCCAGTTTCACCTATAGCTCATGTCTTTGGACTTGTGGGGGAAACCGGAGAACCCAGAGGAAACCCAAACCAACATAGGGAGAACAAACTCCACGCCACGCCGCCATGCAAAATAATATTTTCAAATAATATTATTTTCACTTGTTGAAAAACTTTACTTGGTCTCATTATATGCTCTCATTTATTCACTATCATGTGTTTAAATATTTACAGACACAATTAGCATGTATTCAAAATAGATATGTATGCCACGCTTTTTCCCATAAATGATATTCACATAGGCATATCACATACTGTAGATCAAAAACATATTTTACATAGATTTATTTTTTTATAGCCTATAAAATTTTGTCTAAGATTGACCCATATTAAATAAATAATATGCTATGCAAGGATAATAATAAACAATTATAAACATATATGTAAATATAATAATATATATTTAATTAAGTATAATAACAAACAATATGCAATTTGTATAATAAACATTAACATAAAGACATGGCTTGGATATGAATAGTTTTATGACATATCTGAGTTTATTATTACAATAATAATTTATGATTACATTTTCATGCTGATTTACAGTTGAAGTCAGAATTATTAGCCCCCCTGATTTATTAGCCCTCCTGTTTATTTTTTGCACCAATTTCTGTTTAGCGGAGAGATTTTTTCAACACATTTTTAAACATGATAGTTTTAATAGCTCATTTCTCATAACTGATTTATTTTATCTTTGCCATGATGACAGTAAATAATATTTGACTAGATATTTTTCAAGACACTTCTATACAGTTTAAATTCACATTTAAAGGCTTAACTAGGTTAATTGGGTTAACTATAGGCAGGTTAGGGTAATTAGGCAAGTTATTGTATAATGATGGTTTGTTCTGTAGACTATCTAAAAAATATATAGCTTATAGGGGTCTAATAATTTTGACCTTAAAATGTTCATTCATTCATTTTCTTTTTGGCTTAGTCCCTTTATAAATCTGGGGTCGCCACAGCGGAATGAACCGCCAACTTATCCAGCATGTTTTACGCAGCGGATGCCCTTCTAGCCGCAACCCATCCCTGGGAATCATCCACACACACTCATTCATACTCGTACACTACGAACAATTTAGCCTAGCCAATTCACCTGTATTGCATGTCTTTGGACTGTGGGGGAAACCAGAGCACCCGGAGGAAACCCACACGAACGCAGTGAGAACATGCAAACTCCACGCAGAAACAACTGACCCAGCCGAGGCTCGAACCATTGACCTTCCTTCTTGCTTTGAGGTGACAGCACTACCTAAAATGTTCTTATAAGAAATTAAAAACTGCTTTATTCCAGCCGAAATAAAACAAATAAGACTTTCTCCAGAAGAAAAAATATTATCAGACTTACTGTGAAAATTTTCTTGATCTGTTAAACATCATTTGGGACATATTTAAAAAAGGGAAAAAATTATAAAAAGGGGGCTAATCAACTGTATTTGATGTGTATTTCATATGTTTCTATGATTTCAGACATTAGACTAAAAATAAAGAGTAAAAACTGATTTTATAGTGACTCCATAAAAAACAATATTTTATTAAAATATTAAGTTCACTTGTTGAATAACTGTAATGGTCTCTTTGTATGTTCTCATTTATTCACTACTATGTGGTTAAATATTTATTCAGTGTTTAATGCAAATTAGTTCAATCATTTAGTTCTGAAAGAAAAGAGTTTGTTTCATAACTGGCGAATCCAGTGTCATCCTATCAATGGCACACTGTTACCAGCAAACACAAAGTGTGTCTATTCGCTCCAGCTTTTGTTAGTTGTTTTGATGTTTGAAATGGCTTTTGTCATTTGAATCTTGTGAAGGGTGGATGTCGAGTCACAGGGTGCTGTCACATTGCCACAGTTTGGGTGGGGTGAAGTCTGCCACACTCACACACACATACACACACATAAAACTGTGGTGTCTTTTTAAACGCCCAGTAGAGTTGGAGGTTATTTTCTAGAGCATTTCAGACACAAAGAAACTATGGTATGAATGGCTGTAAGAGCAGAAAATATTCACAGATTTACAATGTCCCATTGATAAAAAATGTGTACAAATTCAAATCCGAATGAATACCATGTCTGAGCGGTATTTCCACAATTTTGATAGATACTTCTGCCGCCCACGCAGCTTGACAAGCCTGGTCTTGACTGCTTTTATTGTCTGGATATGCTTGGTGAATGCATTCTTACTATACAGATTCTATGCAAATCTCAACCTGTTTCTCACATCATTCCTTATAAATGGCCAGACTGTTTGACATTAAAGTTGATAATATCATCATAGACTATCAAAGACCCCAGTTCACCTCTGTAATATGCATATATATATATACATTTTTTATTAATTTTTAAGTTATACACAGAAACTTACTTCTTGATTCTGTGTAGCTTTAAATAAATAAGCTTTCATCCTTCAGTGGCTATGTATAATTACAGTTGCACACACCCATGCTTTCTTTGGAGGCCTGTAAGTGAAGAGCCTTGACATGGAATGCGTGGCTGTAACCGGACCTGAGCACTTCTAACCCTTGATATCGAAACAAGGGGGCTTAATGCACCATACACTTCACATGCTGTCCAATAATGAAGAGCATTTTAAAATACTGGAAATGAACCAAGGATGTGTATCAGTTTCAGATATCAGAATACAAACCACCCACATAGTCTGTTCACTGATTTTCAGATTATATTGTGATATGCACTCAAAAAAATATTCAGTGTTCGAACTATACCGTGACCTTTGGGGGAGCCCACTTTTTTTATACTGGGGGAGGGGGTCGATTTGATCTTGAGAGTCCCTTGCCACAATGATGTATGCTATAAAAGACAAAGGACAGCAATATATAAACAAAAAAATCTATAAATATAAAACAAATATTTATATAATTGTGACTAATGTTACAAAGTAATTCGGTTTACTTTCTTGCTAAAAAGTGTATGTTTTTCCATCAATAACTTTCTTTGACCCTTGAAAATATCTTTTGAGGGTTTATTTTTACATAGACAAACATCAGCAGCCTAAACAACAGAACATTTTCTATTCCCTCTGTAAGTTCAGCATGATGGCATTAAGAACAGCATGTGCTTCATTTATTTACATAAGTCTATAGAATGTCATAGGATATCACTTTTCACTCCGGTAAAGCATAATCGCCATTTCGAAAATGAAAGAAACACCATTGAAAGGGGTTCTGTTTTGTCAAGTTTACGTCCTTTCAGCTTAATTATCCAACATTTACAGCAATGTCACAGTGTTTAAAAAAGTTTTACAAATTTTGACAAAAATTTCACAAATCATGTTTTCAGGGGAGCTCATGCCTTAATTAGAAGAGCCGAGCTCCCCCCTAGTTCGCACCCTAAAATATGGCAAAATGGTTTTAAAGAAACTCCACTTTTTGGAAAATAAAGTATTACCATTTTTTAATCCATTTAGCCATTCTCCAGGTCTTGTGGGAGCACTTTTAGCTTAGCTTAGCATAGATTATTAAAATCGGATTAGACCATTAGCATCTTACTCAAAAACGACCAAAGAGTTTGGATATTTTCTTTCTATTTAAAGCTTGACTCATCGTACTATAACCAATGGAAAAGCAAATGTTGCTATTTTCTAGGTCAATAGGAAGTATACTCTCATTATAGTTGTAAAAGTCAAAGGACTTTGCTGCCATACCATGGCTGCAGTACGTGGAATGATGTAATTATTCATTAATTTTCTTTTCAGCTTAGTCCCTTTATTAACCTGGGGTCACCACAGTGGAATGAACCACCAACTTATTCAGCATATTTTTTCTGTAGCGGATGCTCTTTCAGCTGCAACCCTTCACTGGGAAACATCCACACATTGAAAAAATATGTCTGCAAAACTGTTGCAAACTATTTATTTGTGTTGAATTTAAACAAACAAATTAAATTTAAGAAAATTCTACTTAATTTGTTTGTTTAAATTCAACATAAATAAATTGTTTACAACCACTTAACGTAAAAAAAAATGTAAATCCAAGGAATCATCTTCGAATAATTTTTTTCAGTGTACACACTTATTTACACTCATACACTACGGACAATTTTAGCTAACCCAGTTCACCTAAAGCGCATATCTTTGGACTTGTGGGGGAAACCGGAGCACCCGGAGAAAACCCACGCCAACACGGGGAGAACATGCAAAATCCACACAGAAATGCCAACTGACCCAGCTGAGGCTCGAACCAGCGACCTTCTTGCTATGAGGCGACAACTCTAGCCACCATGCAATGATAGGTAACTCTAGGTTAGTTGTAAAATTAGCCTATTTTCAAAAAAGTGGAGCATTTCTTTAATGGCTGGTTGGTGCAGAACAACTTTTAGGCTCAGATCAGCTCCTGGAAACAAGGGTTGTGTTTGAAAGCTTAGGCACCTCACTTATTCCCTATCAGGCTGTGACTGATGGTTGAATTTGTGCATGCGGAAGCAAATCATTTATCAGATTTTGGACAGACTCATGCTAACAATTTAATTATGTACAACAAAGTAGAGAGGACTTTGGTGATAACCAAGTGTATGTCTGATACTAAGTTCAAAAGTGAACAAGTTTGGTCAAAAGTGTACATTTATAAAAAGAATGGCCACCAAATACACAGTCACATTTGCCATATAATTTTGTTCTTATTAAAATCAGTCAGATTTTTATTCCTGCCCATTTGTCCTATATCCAAAACACTACAGTATGAGAACTGATTGCTTGCTTACGATGTAATCAAATACTATATGTGCCTTTGAAGAAATCCTGTGAAATTTAAATTCTTTTTAAAATACTTCTCGAGTAAGGTTTAACAGAGCAAGGATTTTCTTTCACAGCATATCCCTTTTATATTTTGGTCTGAAGAAAGTCTTACTTCTTTCAGTTTGGCTGGAATAATAATAAAAAAAAAAAAGTTCAAAAATATTAATCACAATTATAAAATTACAAAACGATTTGAACTTATTCTAACAGGAGAAAAAGAGGTTTAAAGCATAATTTACAAGTTGCATACATTATTAAGCACAGTATATTCAAAATATGACAATTTTGAAAAAGGCTAATCCTCTATAAAAGAGGACAGGGTAAAGCAGAGAATCTCAAAAGGGAATCGCTTCAACACTGCAGCTGGAATTGCTCAAATTGTCTTCGTACAAAGTATCTCCAAAGAATTTACACTTAAAGCTCAGTCTGCACTGGACAAACCTACTGTATAAATATCAGATGAGGCCTACTGATTGAGAACCGCTGACTGTGATAAAGTAAATAGGTATTATCATATCCGCCTGGATCATTGAATTATTGTCAAGCTCATATGGTTGTTGGCTTCCCAAACGCAATTAATCATTATACAACACTAATGGTCCTATTCAAAGTATGCCAAGAGATTATTGTCCTCACATTTCTCGTCTCACCTTGCACTCGCAAATAAAATTGTTACCAACAAAAGTGTCAAATCTGCATGACTGCACTCAGCCAACACCATAATGTCCAGCAATCCATTTCCATTAGAGGAAGCTTTCTGACCACTGGATGTATCTGATGCGATTTCAACAAACATTTAGCTTCGTTGTTGTCAGATATCCTGTAGAAACTGTTATATGATGTTAATTTTATACACATCTCATATTTAAGTCTGATTGTTGATTATTGTGTGTGTGTGAGAAATCCAAATAAAATGCATGCCATATGTATATATTTCTATGTATCATGAGTCATATTTCTGTCTACCTTATGCCCAATTTAGACATTAATTTGAACATTTAGCCCTTGACATTTTATATTTATTTAATTTTCTTTGTGGCCTCTTCCTTTCATACTGAACAAAATATTAAATAGAAATGAAATTTGAATTATTGTCATGTCTGATGCTGTCAGTTCTTGCTTCATTCAGATTCAGGACCAAAGTAATGCAGTAATATGAATAAATAATATAGTGTTTAATTTCCTTAAGCAGCAGTATTGCACCTCTGCAGAGCAGATCTCATTAGAGAGAAAGCTGAGATCCAGCAGTTAAGCTGCAGATCAGCTGCACTCTGCAAAGCATTACCTGTTATGGATTTTTATTATTAGAAATGAATGAAAAATTTGAAGCAGAGGTCATTTGGGTTCAGTACTGTTGGTTTATGCAAAGTGGAACAATACATCCAAACTACGTGTATGTATATAGTATAACATAAACAGAGCCCAAGGGGTTTAGCAGTACTTAATAGAATCACAAGTTAAGCCATGAATTAATCTGGATATTTAAATAAAAATACAATGCCAAGGTCTATATAAAAATCCCATAATTTTTGCAAAAGACTGCACACACAATGCTTCTTAAGAAAATATAAAAAGATTTTATTTTTACAATGAATTTCTCAAACAAAATTTGTCTCTTTTTTCAACTTCAGGAGCTGACCAGGCCAAAATAATAAACAAAACCATCTAAATTCAAATGCCTTCTAAATTCCCTATTTTCAGCAAAATGAAAGAGAAGAAAATACACTTTCTTAACTCCCTTGTTCATAAAAACAATCAATAAAAGAAGGTACAAAAGAAAATGCCGTCAAGCTCCCTACTTACTATGTATAAATATTTACAATCAGTGAACAAATCCAAAGAGGGCAAAACAGCAGTGTAGTCAGTTAACAGGCAGAGGTCAGATTTTCAATGTCAACAAAGCAAGAACTTATGCACTAAATATTAGAAGCACAGTGGTGAAGGTCACTGGTTTGAGCCCCGAGTGGGTCAGTTGGCATTTCTGTGTGGAGTTTGCATGTTCTCTTTGTGCTTGCATGGGTTTCCTCCGGGTGCTCTGGTTTCCCCATAGTCCAAAAACATGTAGTAGATGAATTGAATAAACTAAATTGGCCATAGTGTACAGTTGAAGTCAAAATAATTAGCCCCATTTTGAATTATCTTTTCCTTTTTTAAATATTTCCCAAATGATGTTTAACAGAGCAAGGACATTTTCACAGTATGTCTGATAATATTTTTTCTTCTGGAGAAAGTCTTATTTGTTTTATTTCGGCTAGAATAAAAGCAGTTTTAATAATTTCATAACCATTTTAAGGTCAAAATTATTAGCCTCTTTAAGATATTTTTTTTGATAGTCTACAGAACAAACCATCGTTATACAATAACTTGACTAATTACTCTAACCTGCCTAGTTAACCTAGTTAAGCCTTTAAATGTCACTTCAAGCGTCTTGAAAAATATCTAGTAAAATATTATTTACTGTCATCATGGCAAATATAAAATAAATCAGTTTTTAGAAATGAGTTATTAAAACTACTATGTTTAGAAATGTGTTGAAAAAAAATCTCTCTGTTAAACAGAAATTGGGGGAAAAAATAAACAGGGGGGCTAATAATTCTGACTTCAAATATGTGTGTGAATAAAAAAGTGTATGGGTGTTTCCCAGTGATGGGTTGCAGCTGGAAGGGCATCCGCTGCTTAAAACATTTGACGGTTATTCGACTCCGGTGACCCCTGATTCATAAAGAGAATAGGCTGAGAAGAAAAATGACTGAATGAATGATAATAATAATATTATTATTGTTACTTTTATTTATTTATTATTATTTTGCATTTTTATAAAAATGCAACTGCTCATTATTATTTCATGTCGAGTCAGACCAATAAAATATACTAACAGATACAGTTTTTGATTTTAAAAAAGTGTCAATAAATGTTGACATTCAATTAAGTAAAACATTTTAAATAATTTATTTGGGGGTCCTAAGAACTAATATTATAACGATTGTTAAGAAGCATACTAAAATTTAAAAAAGTTAAAAAATGTGCAAAATTTAAACACCAAGTGATCAGTTATATCTGAAAACAATATCCATTAATCCATCCCATTTCTGGACCGCATATTCAATGATAGCCAAAGGCTGCACAATTTATGGTTAATTTATTATTCGTATACTGACACCTAGTGGATATTTTTGGTGTGGTGTCAAAAATGTAAGCAACGAAATGTAATTTATGCATTTAAATAGTGCAGTTAGAATGACTAATTTCATAATTTAGTAGGCTATATTTAAATTACTTTTATAATTACTATGTCTGAAGAGTACTATGAGTACTATGTCTTGAATACTTGATAAGAATACTTGATAAGTAACACTTTAAAGTACCAATTCACACTATTAACTTGTGGCTTATTGACCACCTATTATTAAGATATTGGCTGTTTATTTGTATTAAAAGTACATGTTCTGCATGATCTTAATCTACATCCCTAACCTAATACCTAAACCCAACTACCACATTATTAACTATTAATAAGCAGCAAATTATGAATTTACTGACTTAAAATCTTAGTTTGTTAATACACTAAACTTGAGATACTCTTAAAAAAATCATTGAAACAGATTGCACAGTAAAATTCAAGTAAATCTTAAAAAAACCAAGAACAATTAACTTGTCAACATCATGTAAAATTTACTTAATGTTTTAACCCAACATTCCTACATAAATTAAGCAAAAGTGAATTTATTATCTTTAATTTTGAATTATTTAAATTGATCAAGCTGCTAAAATTAAGTTCTTTTTCGCAAAAAGAACATTGATTTATATTAAATTTTTATTACATTAATTTATATTGCATTAATTAAATATTATTAGTAACAATTTGATACATTAATGATAAACAAGTATGACATTATTATATACTTAATATGATATTACTAGGTTTATTCACAATGATTAGAAAACATTTAAATATTACAAGTAATGGAGTACCTGATATTTAACTAGTTTCACTGAGTTCATTTATTACATAAAGTAAATGTAAAAATATTTAAAATTTACTTAGGAAATTCTAGCTATCCTTGACATTAATATTAAAACTTTTAAGTAAATTTATTAGATTTTACCACATCGAACATCATCAGCGTATGAGAGTTATACCTTTAATACGAGTGCCAAATAAATTTGAATATCAAGGGAAAGTCCATTCAAAAAGTGAAACGTGTGTTATATTAGTTCACTATGCATAAAGTGAAATATTTCAAGCCTTCATTTCTTTCAATTTGAATGACTATGAATTAAAGATGAAAAACTGATAATATACTGAAAAAAAATTATAATATCCTGACAAAGTTCAACATTGTAGGCTCCCGGTGTCTCAATCTAGTCCATTAATGAATGCAAAGCCTTGAAATTGTTTCAGTCTAGTAGGCTTCAGAATCATGGGAAAGACTTCTGACTTGACGGTTGCACAGAAGACCATCATTGGAAGCCTCCATATGGAGAAAAAGTCTCAAAAGGCAATTGCAAAAGAAGCTGAAGAGCTAAAGAGAAAAAGTACTCCCAAGTGGTCCCAAGTCCTCTTTTTGGATGAAAGTAAATTCGGTAACACTTTATAATTATTACACTATGAACCATTTATTTAACATTAGCAAATAGCTCATTATCTGGTAAGCATTATCTCTACATTAATAGACATTAGTAAACAGTTTATAACTGCAGATACAAATGCTCTATTCTTGACTCACAACCACATTTATAATGTGCTAAATGATTGTGCTTTAATGCTTTGTTAATGATTCATTTTTCATAACTAAATTAAGTATTGCATTATTTACAAACCACTTATTTAAGCATAGTTGCTGTTTTTAAAAATCATTCAGAATGATTAGGAAATGATTAATAAACGTTCAAAATTAACATTTATAATTCTTATTATTCAGGCATATACTAATAGTTAATTTGTATTTTAATAAATGCTTTATTAACTCAACTTCATCCAGTTTTGTGACCTAATCTAAAGTGAGGACTATAAATGCTTTATAAATCCCTTATAAATGACAATTAAAGGCTCAGTTATATTCTAAACAGGAAAAAATAAAAATAAATTCATGCAAAACTTTATTCATTTCTATTCATTTAAAGAACACAAATGAAACGTATCAAATGAAAAATAAATCTTGCAATCTTAACTAAAATATATTACTGTAGAGTTTAAACATCACTAAATAACATTGAAATGGTGCATCATATTATATTGTTAAATTATTATATTGAAGATTTTATCTACTTTATGTTGTATTTTACAACTCTATTATTCAGCAACGTTTAAACTTTACAGTAACTTTATTTTTTAGATAGAACTGCAAAGATTGTTCATTTAAACTGATCCTTAAACTGTTATTTATAAGGGATTTAGAAAGCATAAATAGTTAAGTTAATAAAGCATTTATTAACATACATAGTAACCATTAATATATGCCTGAATAATGAGATATATAAACATTGATTTCAATAGTTTATTAATCATTTGTCTACTAACTCATTCTGAATGATCTTAAAAACCACCTACTACTCTTAATACAACTGGTTTGTAAATGATGCAATACTGAATTTAGTAACGAAAAATTAATCAGTCCCAAATTATGAAAGTCCAATTATTAAGCACATTATAAATGTGCTTATAAGTCAAGAATACAGCATTTGTAGCTGCGGTTATAATCTGCTTACAACTATTATTGTTGAGTTAATGCTTAACAGATAATGAATTACCTATATCATAATGCTTAATAAATGATTCATAGTGTGTAGTTATTATAAAGTGTTACCGCAAATTTTGTATTTCATTTCTAAATCAAGATCCCAAAGTCTGGAGGAGAGACACAAAAGTCAAGCTGCTTAATGTCCAGTGTGAAGTTTCCACTGTCAGTCATGCTTTGGAGAGCTCTTATGCTGGTGTGAGTCCATCTTTTATCAAGTCCACAGCCAGCTCTATACCAGGATGTTTTAGAGCACTTATGCTTCCTGCTGCCAACAAGCTTTTTGGAAATGATGTATTATCTTCCAGCAGGACTTGGGACCTGCACACAGTGCCAAAGCTACTACCTGGTTTAAGGACCATGCATCCCTGTTCTTAATTGGCCAGGAAGCTGATTGAAAACACCCGACTCAGTGTTGCCAACTATTTCCAATGGAAAGTAGCTAAATGTTGCCAGATGACGTCATGCTGCATTTTGCATATCAGTGACGTCATCACGTAGTATCTGACAAGGGCAAGCCCATCATGTCTCTATTGACCTTATTCTACAATGCGGAAGTGCGCTCGTTTTTGCGATTGTTTTAGAACTTCCGATTCAGTTGCCTATGGGAGAAATGACTAGAAAAAATAAATGGCAGAAAACATTCAAACTACTCGCTCTACAAACAAGTGTTTGCATGTCTATACATAAAAAGTAGAATAATATAATACGAAAAGATCAGTTTGCAACATCAAGCAGCAGAACGAGCTGTTTTTAACCTCTAAAAATGAATGGAAGTGAATGAGACCGGAAGTTCGAGCCAAAAAGATTCAAATGGCTGTACCCGCTCGTACGCG
Source organism: Danio aesculapii (assembly GCF_903798145.1). Classification (NCBI taxonomy): domain Eukaryota; kingdom Metazoa; phylum Chordata; class Actinopteri; order Cypriniformes; family Danionidae; genus Danio; species Danio aesculapii. The sequence goes on along the minus strand of NC_079440.1, from coordinate 32,021,351 downwards.
GAGAATAAGGTGAATACTCTGAGGTGCTGTGTAATATATTATTTTAAAACATTACATCTAGATGCACAATAAATAGGTTCTTATTAACATATTACTTTGCGTGATGACATCATTGCGTAATCGCGACTCAAAACTACATCTGTAGTATACAAAATAATTAATGTTTTCTCAAATTGACTGGCCAACTCAGAAAAAAACATATTTGAAATATGTCCATTAGATTTGTATGAAAAATATAGTTGACTATTTGTAAAAATAATACAAACACTTTTTGATGAGAATATTTTATTTTTAAATATAACAATGAACAGTTACATTCAATCAGCTTGTGTACTTACTCTCTTTAACTTGTGAAATTAACACATTTGTGAAAGTGACAACAATTATAGAACTATTGGAATTTATTGCTACCTAAATTACCAACATTATACATGTTAACAAATATCAGTAAATTAACAGTTATGAAAAACAATCTGAGTTAGCAATTTTACTTGAATGTGATATGTGTGTGTTGAGTGAAGCCTGCCGCCGCTGCTCTTTTGAGTCACTTTTTAAAAATTGCTAAAAGTAGCCAAGTGAATGTTAAAAATTGCTATATATATATATATATTTTTTTTTTTTTAATTGAAAATACAAAATTCAAATACAACAAAATGGGATTAAACTTTCAACTTGTGTGTCATATATGGAAGGCTCAACACAAAATAATATACAAAGATACAACTGTAATATACAAAAAACATTCACGTTAAAATAAATCCAAGAGTGAAAGGAAAACGCAAAAATTAAATAAATAAATAAAAAATAAGTACAACATATATATCATCTATGGCAAGTTATATTCTACAAATAAACTGAACATTTTTAAGGCAATTTTGGTTTTCATTTTAACCAGGGCATCTGAAAAATATTTTAAGTTCTTTTATAAATACAATAAGTAATTGAGGTGTTTTGAAATATCTACATTTATGAATAAAATATTTGGCTAACACAATTATCATATTTATCAAATCGTGCAAAGTAGAGCAATCTTTAGTAATTCCATATTGTATATCTTGTAATGTAAAAGTCAAACCTTCAGCATCCACATTTTTTATTATCAACCAGTCTTGTACTTTTTTCCAAAATGATTGAACGGCGCTGCAAGAGAAAAATATGTGTTCTGTGTCTTCACTAAAGTGTTTACATAAATGGCATGGTGAGTTTTCTAAGTTAAATTTTAGATGTAAGAATCTATCAGAAGGGTATATATCATTTAATATTTTAAATTGTACTTCTTTACCTTGGGGAGAATAGGAAATTTAAGATATGTTGTTCTAAAATATTTAACAGTGTTTTTATCCACTGAATGAAATAACATATTTCTTAATACTTGATAAGGGAAACAAGATTGGATAATAATTGTCTTAAATGTTTATTAGTGCAAAGTTTATTATCAAATTCAATTTCACCAGTATATAATAAGGGAAGAACTGGAGTAATTTTCGAATAGGATAGGTAACTTTCATTAACAAAATTGCTAAATATATCTATGGACTTTACCAAAAAGTATCGGTAAGCAAAACAAACGAGTGTGCGCATGCGCGTGATTGTGAGCCGTGTGGCGTTGTTTAGATTAGATTCAAATTCCAGCGCAACAGATTCAGTAGTGGTCAGCTGACAGATATCCAACGAAACATTATTGTTTAGACGGATTTTCCTTCATTAAAGTTATGGTTAGTAATGAGTTCTGTATCTATCGAATCATGTTTATGTTCAACCATAAGCAAATGGCAGTAATTTCGACGAACAGCATGGGTATTACGTGAACCTGCCGTCTCCGACACGGTTAAACGTAACGTTACATTAACGTTAGTGGCAGAAAAACAAAATACTTGAATACCACACTAATCTCTCCGGGTACATTAAGTTGCTATTTATTGTTAAATTAGTACTTTATGACAGTTAATTGTTATTTTAAACTGATGAGACAAGAAACGTAGTTAACTACTATAACATGTTTCTTTTTTTGTGTGTTAAGTTAACCATAAAGTGAAGCCACTGTTGCTGGGCGAGGCGCAAACAAACAGCGATAACACTTCTCTGTAAGTACCCTTTGAACTACTGAGTTTGTTTATTACACATCATTCTCAAATACTGTTATAAGATGTAATTTTTTTATGTAGTGAAAGATATTTTACAGTCTATGAGTGAAAGCTGCCATGAGCCCTGACTTGGTTTAACTTGCAATTGCTGACTGTTAACCCATCCATTTCAGTAAGAGATCTGGGATAATGCTAGCCACGCCTCCTGAAATCATAAAAGTGGACCAAATAGATTACCATAGACAACCTTATAACACTAAATCATGTAATTCGCCAGTTAGAAAATTTTATAGTACTATATTAATACTAAGTTACAATTCCAAATGTATTTTTTTACACTGTATTATCTCTAGCACGTTTTTAGTTGGGTAGCAAGCAAAACTTGTCATAATGTGCAATATTTATTTTTTCCTAAAGCAACTATGCTTATTGTTTGGCTGGCGAGGTGCAGGAATTACACTTATTATTGACAGTTTCCCCAAAGCTGAATCTTCAGAACAAAGCCATACTTACATCCTGAATATTAAAAGTAGCTTGATAAACAATATAAGGACCGTGTCACAGATTGTCATTGTTCAAAAATGAACTAATGTGTAAATATAAAACCAACTTTACCTCAGTAAAGCAGGCTATTTACTTATGCTTTGTTTATTAAACTAAATAGAAATATAAAAAAGCACTGCTAAAACAGAAATATCTTGTCATTACTTATACTTTGTTATTAACTAAATAGAAATCTGAAAAAGGAGTGCTAAAACAGAAATATCCTGTCATCTTTTTACATTACCTAGACAACGACTGACACTAACTTGTTTTCATCATAATTGCTCACTGTTCAGGCAGCACTTGTTTAAATGCTAGGTCTATTTAACTTTGATTACATTATATTATCGATGCTGTAAAAGGCACCTTATGAAATCAGTCCTTCGCTGGAAGATTTCAGTGGCTGAACAACACTTCAGTGCATATAGCCCATTCCATGTAAAAAAAAAAAAAACACACACAATTTACATAAGCTTTGTGTGACTACAATATTTTTAAAACATACCTTTCTTAAAGAAATACTTCAGCCATGGTGTCATACTTCAGATCGTGGTTTTGAACTGCATTTAAGCATGCAAAGCAACTCCGATATTGATTCAGGATTTTAGAAAATTTTGATTCAGCATTTTTGGCAGAAGCTCTTCACAAATAATCCAAAGCCACGGGTTGGTCTTTCAGAAGAAAGTTCATGTTGATGCTGAATTTCCCTGTCACTCTCTCTGTCAGCTGCAGGTCATCACTGCATGTGAACGCACAACTGACGGATCTGTCAGCATGAACAAGGTGCGCTGATAAACAAATCTACATTTGTTGATAGACAGTTTGGGCTATTGTAATTTTCAGCCCAAATTTTTAAACACATTTTTTAGTCTCATGCCTTACCCAGGATCTAAAAACATATAAAGACATTTAGATAATTTATTTAATCAGTACTATTGGAATGTGAAAAGACTTTTAAACCAGCACAACAAAAAAAACGTTCTAAAGACAATCACCAACTGCACCTTTAAGTTCATCAAGTTATCATTTCTACTGCAACGTTAGCCTTATACATTTAATATAAAATGAAATATTATGTAAAACACAACTCTGTCTTATTGATTTTCAACTTAAAAATATTAAACATTGATTTGTAGTTGTTCTTCAAGAGATAGTTCACCCAAAAATTTAAATTTACTCACTATTTACTCAGTCCCACGTGGTTTCAATCCATGTGGTTTCTTTCTTCTGTTGAAAACAAAAGAAATATTTTGAAGAAAGCTGAAAACCTGTAACCACTGACTTCCATAGTAGGAAAAACAAATACTATTTATGTCAATGGTTACGGTTTCCAACTTTCTTCAGAACATCTTTTTTGTTCAACAGAAGTAAGAAAAACAAGTTGGGAACAAGTGAAGGGAGAGTACATAATTTCAGTTTTGTAATCAACAAAAGCCTGTTTTTGTCTTCTAGCTTTTGACATTTACTTACCGTCTAGTTTGTTCAAACTTGTAGAAGTTTCTTTTGTTGAACACAAAATATCATATTTTGAAGAGTTGCTGTATGCAGTTTATTGCATAACATTTACACAGTATGAAAAGTTAATTACTGTTACCATGTTAATAATTATGTAAGCAACCACATTCTTCCTTGAAAACACCTAAAATTACATTTTGTAATCCAATAGTAGTTTTTTTTTAATTATATTAATGGCAAGAAGACATTTTTATATGTATTTGATATATTTAAACTTAGTATTGACATTTCATTTTATATTTTTAACACACAGGGCCATTGGAAAAATCACACAACTGCAACGAAGATGGGACTTCTTGAAACAGTAAGCAGCAGCTGCTTGATAACAGCCCTGTCAACTGTGCTGAATATCTGCTGTCCTGGAAGAGGAGATGGTGCTCGACAGCTTTGTGCTTTTCAATTATTGTATCCAAAAGTTCCTCTTAAAGATTTTTTTTTCCTTGAGACTTTTGTGAGTTTTTTTCTTTTCTGGAATCATCTGTGTCAACTGGGTTAAGTAATCCATTGTTTAGATTTGATGTGTTTTTTGACGCTTTTTGGTGGGACAGAAAATGCTGGACTGGGTCAATGACAGAGATTGTGGCCTAAAGCCAGCCATGGTCTAGAACCCTCGACCAGATCTATTCGTTCTGCTGGGTATCTCTGCAGGCAGGAGCAGATCAGGTGGCAACACTCCTGCTCATTTACATCTATTGTAAACTGTACGACAGATTTGCAAACTTATCCTGCATTATTGGCACAGCTAAATCTATCTAGATAATCTATTTAGTCTGCAGTCCCGTTTCTTCCTTCTCTTTTGTTAGATTTAGAAGATCTCACCTTCAGACAAGCCAGACTTGGACCAAATGTTGAGGTTGATGAGATTGTGGTCATGGGTGTCGTGAAATCTTCCACACAAAAGTGAAAACAGCAGCACCCCTAGCAAAATGTACTGCAGCCGGCTCCACATATTTTCCCATTGATTGAAAATGTGTTAGAGGGAAGTTGTTGACAGCTTTTGTAGTATTGGTTTTTGCGTTTTGCTCTTTGTAGACGGTCCCTAAGGATCGGTCTCTTCGCAGCCTGCGCATAGAGATCAATATAATACGTCCAGAGCGTAGGAAAGCTCATTTTTAGAAAAATAAGATTGTAGGTGATTGTATACATTGCGACAGTTGAAAAGAGGTTTCGGTCATGAGTTATTGATCCGGAAAATGCGAATCTGTTGCTAACTTTACTGAACTCTTACAGAGCTGCTGGGGGGAGACGTGACCAGCCAGTTGTAATCCCGGCTATTTGAGGATTGTATCTGGAAATAAAATTACTAATATACACAATTTGTAATATAAAAGGTCCAGAAGAGTATTTTCATGATGATAAATCAATGTATAAAGCTGGAGAGAAAGTTAAAGCGAACGCGGAGCTCCCTGTCTGCTGACTGCATGATTAGCATCGGTAACCCACCAGTCAGTTTACGGGTCGTTTGAAACCTTATTTGGGATAAATGTACTGAAAACATCACTGATGTAACGCAATAGACTGTAGGAATAAATAATATTATAAATAAAATTTTGATTGCTCTTATCAAGAGTGCAAAAGAGAAGCGTCCAACCAGCCAGTTGTAATCCCGGCTATTTGAGGACCGTATGTGGAATTAAACTGACAAATTTACACAATTGGTAATAGAAAAGGTCCAGACGAGTATTTTCAATGATGATATATGAATGTATAAAGCTGCAGAGAAAGTTAAAGCGAACGCGGTAAATGCTGATGGGTTGGGGGTGAATGTGCCCAATGTCTAAATGTACAGATCCATTATATTATTTTCTGATAAATTAAAAGCAACAGAAGGAACTCAGACTTTTCCATATTTTCTAGATTTGAGGACTCTCTATTTGTAATAAACATTCTGAAAATGGTCCCATTATGAAGAATAAATCCGTAAAAGTGTTCATTTTGTGTATTGTTAAAAACATTTGATGCAATGAAAGCTCATATGAACCTGCCAGTTGCCAACTGCTACCAAGTGGCCATTGGTAAGGGACACCTGACCCACCCAGCCAGTTGATAACTGCCACCAACCAGTCACTGGTAGGACACCTGACCCACCAGCCAGTTGCTAACTGCCACCAACCAGTCACTGGTAGAACACCTGACCCACCAGCCAGTTGTTAATGGCTTAACCAGTCACTGGTAGGACACCTGACCTCCCAGCCAGTTGACAGCGGCCATTGGTAGGACACCTGACCTATCAGCCAGTTGCCAGCGACCACTGGTAGGACATCTGACCCAGCAGCCAGTTATTAATGGCCACCAACCAGTCACTGGTAGGACACCTGACCCACCAGCCAGGCACTTGTTGGTCACATGACCCACATGCTAGTTGTCAAATGCCGGGTTAGATGCGGCTGCCACTGGCAGGTCAGGCTACCCGACAGTGGGACATTGGCGGCTGCCACCAGTCAGTGACAGGTCACGTGACCCGCCACTGGCAGCTCCAGCCAGCCAGTTGAAGATTGAACCCCTAGTGCTTAAGAAGCAGTACACCAAAACCGCCACCCAGTGAAAAATTAATAAATAGGAATTTATAAAAGGTATAATAAAAAATCTGATGGATGTTTTGAGCTGAAACTATTAACACAACTTTCTGGAGACACAAAAGACTTATATTAAATCTGAAAAAAGGGCTAACCTAGGTGCCCTTTAAGAGTTTGTCGCAACCCTCTTAATGAAATCCCTTACCTCAGAGATCTTTCCACTGTTAAGTTAAATTACTTAACAACTTTCATGCAACGAGCACAGAGGACTGCAGCTAAACCTCACGGCCGAGCCTCCGCTTGGAGGAAATCTTCGCTTTCACGATTTAAAAAAGTGCAGGAGCTTGACCAACATTAAGTCAGCCTAATGTCTAATTAATACAACAACTGTTAAAATCTCAAACCTTTTTTTTTAAATTTTGATGTCTCAAAGGTACTTAATACGATAATGACCCACCGGCTAAACAATTGTGTTTAACACATTTCTTTCAGCTTGTTATTTGCCTAAATGACATTAGACTTTTTAGCTTTAACGTATAACTTTATTAATTTTTCTGTATTCCACTCGATTTGGTGAGTAGACATTACTGTCCGGCTGACTGTTCTGATTTACTGTTAAGAAAGGACATTATAAGTAATAAATGTGTACAATGTGAGGTTTAATAAAATTATAATCTAATTTAGCATTACAATTCAACAGTTTTCATGGTAACTCATGTTTAGGTGATGAGTTTTACATATTTAGGAAGTCTGAAAATAGCAAGATAAGTGTTATTCATTTCTAAAGTTACAGTAAACATTAAAAGACTAAAACAGACTTATGCTGACTTCAATCACCAATATGCTTCAAGCACCAATCTGTTTCAAAATCAGACACCAAAATCTACACATTGATTTTGTGTCTGTTTTTGAAACAGATTGGTGCTTGTAATAGAGCAGCTCAGTGTTCATGATGGTCTAATGACGCCATCTGCTGGCAGAGAATGAATTTGCATTTTTATTCAGCCTGTCAGCAGTTTTCAGTGGGTTTATGTAGCTTAATTTCACAAAGTCTATACTTGCTTTATCACACTGAGGACAGAAGAGTAAATAATATAATGGTGAAAATAGTAAGTGCTCAAAACTACATGCACATTTCTGTATGGGAAAGCAGCATGTCATAATGTATAAGGTGAATGCTTATAGTCAGCTTAATTTGCAAACATAAACTGATTTTTTCCAGCCAAACAAAAATAAATAAGACTTTCAGAAGAAAATACTATAATTGTAATTACATAAAAAAATTCCTTTCTCTGTTAAACACTCACATCACTTCCTCACTCACTGCCAAAATACTTTTCACACCTTTCTGAAGTGGTACAATTTTCCCCTATAGAAAACGTTTGGTAGTAAAATTTAAGGAACACATATTCCTAATTATAATCAAACTCTTACTGCATGTTGATGGAAAATAAAGCTAGCTAATTGCGCAGATTACAACTCTAATTTGTATACATTGGATACTACTAAACTGCTAATATGCTAGTATTCATTCATTCATTTCTTTTCGGCTTAGTCCCTTTATTAACCCAGGGTCGCCACAAGCGGAATGAACCGCAAACCCATACAGCACATTTTTATGCAGCGGATGCCCTTCCAGCCGCAACCCATCTCTGGGGAAACAACCACACACACTCATTCACAACTCATACACTATGGACAATTTAGCCTACCCAATTCACCTGGACCGCATGTCTTTGGACTGTGGGGGAAACCGAGCACCCGAGGAAACCCACGCAAACATTATTATTTGTTACTATAATTAATATTATATAGATCAGTGGTCTGACAGCAGTTATCGTTTATTTCTTAGTTTAGCAAACCAACAACAGTTTAACCCAAATCCAGCCATGAGTCAAGTACTTCATAGTAAATATTCGACTTCTGATAATTTCAGCATTTAAGTTCTTAACAAATCGACAAACATTGAATGATGTTTGTTTTGTATTAGCTTGAAGAAATACTGAATGTGTTAGTGTCTTATGAAGATGTGTAAAAGTGGTTGAAATATTTGCACCAAATACATATAATACTGAATTCTGATTTTAATGTGATTTCTCAGCAGTTTTTTTGTGATATCTGAAGATGGAAAGCAGATGATGCATTATTAGTGATAGTAAAAAAGATACCAAATTTACGAAATACATCACTAAATAGATTTCAATGTGTTCAGTCAGTCATAATGTTTACAGTGCATCTCTCAAGTGCCCAAGCATTTCATGTGCTGACCAGGGTTGCCAGTTTCTCTCAACAAACTAGCGCAATGACCAATTGAAACTAGCCCAATAATATCAAAATATGCCACCAACCAAAGTGCATTTAAGACAAACACTGAGAACTTCTCAATGTTAAACTTTTAATCTTTATCAGTTTGTACATTGTTGATTTTGATTTGTAAAACTGCAACGTCTGCTTTCAAAAATCACACACAAATGATGGGTTTGAAATTCAAAACAGTAAAAATATAAAGTGTTTTATTTTGTTCTGGTTTTGTCATTGAACTTTGATCTTGTGGCCAGTTAAGCATAACATGCTTTGAACCTTTGACTGTTGACATTCAATCAGTTTGTTTTCTTTTAGAAAAGACTTAACTTTTTCAAGTTACAAAAAACATACTTTATCAGAAGGGAGACGGTTATAACACTTTTTGCATTTCCTTTCAGTTTCTTAGAGGCATTTTTCTGTAGAAAGCCAACATTTTGTATAAAGTAAAAAGACAGACTAGTAAAAGAACAAGTAACAACCCCATTTTGGTCAATTATCAGGCTAAACATTAAACAATTAATAAAAAAATCTAGACTAAATCTTTTCAAAACTACTTAAAAACGTAATTAATTAAATAACTGATTATGGGCCACGCAGTGGCGCAGTAGGTTGTGCTGTCGCCTCACAGCAAGAGGAACCAGCAGCTGGTTCAAGCCTTGCTGTGTCAGTTGGCGTTCTTTGTGGAGTTTGCATGTTCTCCCTGCATTCGCATGGTTTCCTCCAGGTGCTCCGGTTTCCCCCATAGTCCAAAGACATGTGGTACAGGTGAATTGGGTAGGCTAAATTGTCCATAGTGTACGAGTGTGAATGAGTGTGTTGTGGATGTTTCCCAGAGATGGGTTGTGGCTGGAAGGGCATCCGCTGCATAAAAAACGTGCTGGATAAGTTGGCAGTTCATTCTGCTTGTGGCTACCCCGGATTAAGGGACTAAGCCGAAAAGAAAATAAATGAATGAATAACTGATTATTTGAAAATAAATTACAATGAAACGGTAATGAAATTATATTTTTTCACATTGTTGATATGACAAGCTATTACATTAATGTTGTGATGTCCTTAAGGCGAAAAACAAATACTATTAGAGTCAATGCTTACATGTTTCCAGCTTCTTCAGATATCTTCTTTTGTGTTCAACAGAAGAAAGAAAATCAATCAGGTCTGATACAAGAAAAGGGAAAGGTAAATGATGACGTTTTAATTTTTGAACTATTCCTTAAAATCATAGGCACTCGTTTTAGTTGTTGTAGGCAGCAATAACGTCCACTAGATGGAGCTAAACACGTTTTAAATTTGAGTAGAGACATTTTTGAAATGATTTATTATATTAATTACTTTTATGATTATTATTATTATTATTATTATTACTCAAGATAATATTTCTTGTTTAAAACCATGTATTTGGGGTGCACTGTAAAACCCAACAGCCAACATTATCAAATGAAATGAGTGTAGTTAAGTCAAAAATTACTAAATGGTTAATTCTAATCATTTGAAAAGAGTTTGAACTCAGTGTTGAAGGTAATGAGTTAATTAAATACTTCATTACTTTAACATAAATGGAGTAAGTTCATGGTACTCATTTAGATTAGTTTTTATAAACTCAAATGGTTTGTTGCAATCGGTTTCCTCAAACGGTTTGAGTTGCCTTAACTTGTTAGGTTTTACAGTACTCGGTTGGTTTGACTTCTCTTCATTTATCAGGTTTTACTGTGCTCAAATTGCTTCATTTACGCAAATGGATTAAGTTCACAGTACTCATTAGGATTAGTTTTGACTTAAATGCTTTGTTGCATTGGTTTCCTCAAATGGTTTGAGTTACCTTCACTTTTTGAGTTTTACAGTGTAGGATTTGGGAACAATTCTGAAAATGATTAAAAAGTGATATTTAGTCACAGTTTTACCTGCATAATTTAATCTTATTCTGTCTACCCAGACATTATCCAGCTTATACATTATAAACCTTTTTTGTTTCAAAATATTCCATATTTTGAATGTAATCCTAAACGTATGTCAAATACACGTGTATTTTTAATTGTATTGGTAATCATTCTGATTGTGTTGTTTATTAGAATATTTTTCATTTTTCTTGTATATTAACATGTCGTTTTGGGGAGTAATATGTACCTAACTATATGCAGCTATAAAACGCACATTAAGCTAATGGTATACTGGTTCCAAAATCGGTCACAAAAACATAAAAAACATGTGAACTGAAACACCACAAGGTGGCATGAGAGTCTAGAGCGGAGTTTCCACCACACACACCCTCAAATACAGTGATTCACACTGCCAGAACACAAACTGCAGACACAGACACAGCCCACACTCTCACTGCTGGAAGCCTGAAACACAGCTGAAAATCACTGACCAATGCAAATTTACACATTGCTCATATTATCAAGTGCCAGGATGCCTGTTTTTGGCCATTTGGCCATTAATGCACTGCCTAAATGGATCCATGAGGAGGCAAAAGATATACTGACATATAAAGACAGAGAAGCACTTGAACATGGATTCTACTGGACTGAGAGACCTGTGGATATTACATCAAGCAACAGAGAGACTTTGAATATCTTATAGAGAGGATATGTGAGTGAAGGTAATATTTCATTGTTTAAATGATTAAATAGGAAAGTCTGAGTATTTTATAAACATTTGACATGTTAAAATAAACATAACTGCTGACTGCTGAGATGACTGAAATAAAAATGATTCTCAGTTATTCCCTGATTATGTATTTCACTTTGTATTTCACTTTTTTAAGAAAAATTGTCATTATCTAAAGTGCAAGAATGAAATGCATACCCCCAAATATATATAAATATTCGTCACATAAATGATATATAAAATATGGTAAAATGCTTCTGTCAGGTTACATGCTGATTCATTTAAAATATATAGAAAAAATTAGAATTTTATATATTTTGAATAAATAAATATAAAATGAGTAATACTTTACATTAACGTTGCATTAATTAATGCATTTACTAACATGAATAATCAACAAACAGTACATTTATTATAGTACTTGTTCATATGGTTAACATTAGTTAATGGAAATAAAGTTAGTAAATGTTAACTCATGGTGCATTAACTAATCTAACCACTCTAGAATGCTAAAGATGAGTATTTTCTTTCATTACTTGTCAAAATTGTCTTCAAGTGCCTTGAATCTGCTTGTGAACACATATTGGTATGTGCAAAATAAAAAAAAACATTCATTTAGACTTTTTGAGTACTATTGATCTCAATACCCCACTCAACACACTCAACAATGACCTGCATGCAAAATCAATGTGCTCCAAATTTCTGCTCACACACCAACTGTGAAACAAACATTGCCATTAAATTCATGGTTTAGATGTTGCTTGATAATAAATAAAAAACTATCATCTGACGGTGTATTTAGACACTATTAGACAAATGCACATTTAGAATAATAAACCAGATGAATTTTAGTTGGCTCTCATGAGAACCATTGTAAGTCTTGTTTTTTTTTTTTTTTAAATACAATTAGTTTGATAAATTTTGGAGTGGCACTCTTATGCCCAGCCTCATTGAAGTGCATGAAAAGCCTATGACTGTGCTTCTTGTAACAATCACTAGAAAAAAGGCAGTTAAATAAGTACAATAAGTCACAAAAATATAAAGAACAAAATAAAGAAAAAATCATCTGTAGATGACAATTGAATGTTCTTATGCCCAAAAAGCAACGATGGATCTCAATAAAAACTCACAGAGACTAAGAATTGTTCTCAAGGTGGTGTCATCTTTAACACAATATGTACAATTGAAGTCAGAATTATTAGCCACCCTGATTATTAGCCCCCCTGTTATTTTTCCCAATTTCTGTTTAGGCGGAGAGATTTTGTTCAACACATTTCTAAACATAATAGTTTTAAATAACTCATTCTAATAACTGATTCATCTTTGCCATGATGACAGTAAATAATATTTGACTAGATATTTTTCAAGACATTCTATACAGCTTAAAGTGACATTTAAAGGCTTAACTAGGTTAATTATGCTAACTAGGCAGGTTTAGGATAATTAGGCAAGCTATTGCATAACTATGGTTTGTTCTGTAGACAATCAGAAAAAAAATGCTTAAAGGGGCTATATTTTGACCTTAAAATGGTTATTAAAAAATTAAAAGCTAAAATAAAACAAATAAGACTTCTCCAGAAGAAAAATATCAGACATACTATGAAAATTCCATTGCTCTGTTAAACATTATTTGGGAAATATTAAAAAATATATATAAATAAATAAATAAAGGGGGCTAATAATTCTGACTTCACCTGTATATAAGCAATATCACATAAGTATCATTGCGATATTGCTGTATATCAGCACTGCTGTGTTAAGTGGGTAGGCTAGAGGTTGCAGGCAGCTTACCGTATGAACAGCTCATTCAAGAAAGATATTTCCTTACATTATATAGAGTATTGTAATGTCTTAGTGATGACAAAGCAGGGGATTTTGCTCACAGATAGATTATAAGGCTGAATGGCATAAAACAACATCAGTCTTCAGCAGTGGTGTAGTCCTAAAAAAAGGTGGTGTACTATTACACCCGACCCAAATTTTAAATGAAAGTAGGCAAAGAAACGACGAAAGTCAATGTTTCTTTGATTCATTAGCTATATATATATATATATATATATATATTTTTTTTTTTTTACTTCAGTTACCCGGAACTATTAACTTCCACGAAAAGGATAAACAAATACTATGTCAATGTTGTCAATGGTTACAGGTTTCCAGTTTTCTTCAAAATATCTTCTTTTGTGTTCAACAGAAGGAAAGAAAGACAAACCGGTTTGGAACAAGTAAAGGTTGAGTAAATGATGAAAATTTTTCATTTGTTGGGAGAACTATCCATTTTAAAAGATGTAACAAATTTGTTCGTTTTAAAGGGAGATGCTAATAGTCTAATCCTATTTAATGATTTATGTTTAGCTATAGCTATCAGTTTTCATATCAAAATTAAAGGGGACTGAGGCGAGCTTGTAGTAGTGTACAGTTCATGAGCCAAATCCCAAAACATTTTGGGGGGGGCTGAATAGAAATATTGGAGGGCTAAAGCAATGCCCATGCTATTTTCTAAATTTACCTGAGCGTTTCAGTGAGACATCGGCATTCAGTTGATTTGTGGGTCTTCGAAAAACTCACAAAATTTTCTTACAGCTGCTGCGGGTCGTCAGGGGGCAGGGAATGGCGCAAGTTAAACAAAAATGCACCAATTGCAACATATTACGATGGAAGTTAAAAAAAAACATTTGGTATACTGTATACAGTAATGGGGACGTGAATACACATAAATTAGGGAAGTTTAATCAGAAAAACAAGTGAGTATACCGAGGGTATACGCAATTATGATCCTCAGAAGTGGTAATACCCAAACAGCTCGTGGAAAAAGTAAGCATACTAAGTATACGTGCGTATAGCCCCGACTACACCACTGGTCTTCAGATTCCTTCTGAATTTGTCTGTTGCATATGGGTTTTCAAGAATATTATCTGCAAATAAACAAAAGAAAAGCAAACACTGCAAGTATAAATACCGAATATAATACAACAGAGAGATATCGACTTAAAAGGATTACCTATTCGGTAAAGATTTCTTTACCCATAGTTTAAAATATCCGCTGAGAATATCGGCAATCTTCTTAGTTTTATCAGTTTAAATCAATCTTTTTATTTTTAGATGTATATTGCTCACTTTAAACAATATATCTGTGCATTGAGTCGCGACCCGATGGAATGAGTGTTTAAAGTGTTAGGCCCAATCCCAATTCTATTTTTGCACCCCTACCCCTTCCCCTTGGCCCTTACCACCGAGTGTGAAGGGGAAGGGCTACAAAATTTACCCCTAAGAATTAGGACAGCACTACAGCACCTGCACACAATCATCATATGTCATCGCGATCTCTTGCTTTATAATGAGATCAGACGATCGGGACTGCTGTAGTTATTTCAGTTGTGCTGTTTTTCGGTATTTATCTTCAGGAAATTCATTGAAGGCATATATCTATGTATCATAACATCTAATATGGTCATAAGATCGTAACTGTACTGTGTATTTACATAGTGGCCATATTCATCTATGTAAACACACTAAAAACAACATTAACATTATAGCAGACACTGTAAAAAAAGCGCATTCTCAGCCACTAGACATTACTGACAGATATTCGGGTGTCACTGAGTGGTCAGAATGGTTGTGGGGACTGCTGTACAGGAGTTATTATTAGGGATTATAGATCACGAAATTTAGCTGTTTTTTTTTGCGTTTTTTTTTAAACATGACGGTAAAACACGAATGCGGTTATGAATATATTAAAACATGTTGCTTGTTTGTTGTAAAAATTTGTAGTAATGACAAAAATACCAATTTGTGGATCTCCTTACTTCTGGTTCAGCAATGCTGCCGCTGTGGCAAAGTGTATTCTGGGAAATTTTCTTACCCCTTGGTTTCGAGTGTGGGTCCTGAAAAATCGTCATTCAAAGGGCTATTCACCCCTTCCCCTTAGCCCTACGCCTTCAAGCTAAAGAGAATGGGACACTACTACCCCTTGGCGTGCACAGCGCAAAAACGAGGGGTAAGGGGAAGGGCTAAGGGGTAGAATAGGGATTGGGGCTTAGTCCCGTTTAGGAGCTCCAGATGGAATTTTTTGTTTTGTGTTTATATTATGATTAATGTTGTTGCACGTCTGCCGGTTCCTGCCTCTGAATGAGCGAGTTTAGTTACTTGTACATTAAGGGATCATTCAGAAAAAGCAAAACACCCACGAAGAAACTCGAGACAGGGGGAACATTTAAACCTACCGCCATCTAGCATTTAAAAAGTGTTATTGCAGAGCAACACAAGCAGCATGCAGAAGTATAAATGCATGGATACCTGCAAGGCAGGCGCCGTGTGGTCACGCTGATCACTTTATGCACAAGTTATAAATCTGCCATTATGGTCACATAGAAATCCTTTAGGGTGATGATATTAATGAAATTTTCATTTGATGTTTATTTGGCTCATTTATACTTCTGCGTCAAGCGCATGTGTATGGTCCGGCACACAGCCTTCGCACAGTCGCATAGCCCTTGCCATGGGTGACGCCGGCGCTGACTCACACCTCTCAAAAAATGTAACTACAACGTCGCAACAACGTATAGCGCAAGCTCTGTGATTGGTCAGTTTGGTAGCTGTGCCGAGTATGGGGCAGTGCTAAGAGCCGCAAACCGGATGGAGCGAGTGTTTAGAAGAGTCAAGTCCTGTAAAAGGAGCTTCAGATGGAACTTTTGTTTTGTGTTTATGATTTAAGTTGTTACATGTCCACCGGTTCGCACCTCAGAATAAGCGAGTTTTACCTAATTGTAGCGTTTAGAAAAACAAAACACCCACAAAGAAATGTGACACAGAGGAACATAAAAAAACCTACTGCCACCTACGTTTCGGAAGTGTTGTGTGCAGTGTACACAAAACAAAAGTATGATTCCCGATTCACACAGATCTTCAGCATCAACGCTTGACAGAGGGCATGTCTAAAGTTGAGTCTGATGCTATCATCATAGCACTGTCAGCCAATGAAATTATTCACAATTGGCTACTGTCTGAGCTGGGGTATTTGCATAAAGCATCTAATTGCTGACGTTTCCGGTGGCGGCTGAAAAAGAAGAAAATTCCCAACTTCCTGGCAGCGAGCAACGCTGGCAAATCCACAATTCAGTTTAGCAACACTTGACGTTCAAGGCAGGCACTTTGGGTCACGCCGATCACTTAAAGCAGAAGTATAAATCAGCAGGCTAAAAGACTGATTATTACACGGTCTCTGTCGCCCTCTTATGGTGGAATAATGTAAAATCAACTGCCAATAACTACTCCTCCAATGCAGTACATTGTACTACAAGGATTTTATTAATTAGTACAGCTTTTTATATTAAATGATGCTATGTAAATCAGTCAAAATATGACAACCAAGTATCTAATTCAGCATAATATATATTATGCTGTAAAAACTTAACAACGAGTCCAATTTATTTGCTCTGGAGTAAATAAAAGATGACTATGATTAATTACTGCATTTAAATATAAAGCCTAAACAAATTAAATTTCACAATCGACTATTATAGAGACATACTGATTTACTGATTTGGCAACCGCCAAACGACATCAAGGAAAGGGTTTGAATTTCCGCTTAGAAAAAAACATTAGTGCTCCATTTGGGAACGACACTACCTACATATACTATGCTGTTAAGTGTGTAAGTGCATAAGTACATAGTGCATAGTAATGCGATTTGAGACGCAGCTACTGTCTTCTTTTTCTTTCGACAGTGTTTGTGGGCGGGGCCAAGCATTTCAATTTTCCCAGGCCCTGCACGCACAACAAATGAGCGGGGCTTGAGTTCCGTATCGACATCTCGCTGACACGGCTAAAGACTCTGAACCACTATGAGTCGACCCTTTTATAGATGAATAGTTTTAAACAAGGTGCACTTTCAGATATAAACATCAGCTGGATATTTTACTTCACTTACACACTGCATGGAAGGGTCATTTTCAAAAACCCATAATAGGGGCTCTTTAAAGTCAGTTGAATCAATATGATTCTTAAGGTTGTTTGGGGAACATATTAGTTTATGTCAATCTACTAAATTTGAAAAACAATGAAGTTAGCTTCATTTGTGTTGGGACAAAATGAAGGAATTATGTGGAACCCAAGATTTTTTTAACAGTGATGACATTGAGATCAACACTTTGGTTTGTCTCTGTTTGTTCTCTATTCCAAAGATGCTGTTTTTAATGCTGTTAAAGTGCTGTCAACAAGTATTTTAACAGTTCATTAGGCAAGTGTTATCTTGTATTCTGCAAAGATGTGGTCTTGGTGTGTTCTCTCACACTGCATGCTAGAGGGGTCCACCTTTATGCAGGCTCGGGCATGTTGGAAAATGAATCATGCATAGACCACACTAGAAAAAAAATGAATCAGGATTAATCCAACTTCCTTAAAATCTCCTAATCCCCTATAAGGACCTATTATATGTTCACTGACTGCAGTTTCTAAACTCCTCACCTCACCCTTGATCATCTCTTTTCTTCATATGTGCTTGTTCCATGGCTGTTGAAAGCAATGATGGCTGCAAACTCTGCCCGTCTGCTATTTCTCCTGGCACTTCTTCAGCTCCGCATGTCCTCCTACCTTGTGCTACTGTTAATTTTACTCCCTGTTTCCCACCAGAATGTGTTTGCTTGCCTGTTCAGTAAAAAACTGACTTGATTGAAGTAGGTTGGGGAGCAACCATGCAGGAATGCTGTGTTTTTGCTTTATCATATAACATGCATAAATGTGTGTCCAAGATGACATGCATAATATGCACTCTGAGACCGTTTGGGCTTGAATATCAAGTGTGTACAGAGCAAGTTACATTTCAGTTCTTCTATTAGAGGTTGTATGTGGTTCTTCCTTCAAAATTAAAATGAAGGTGACTTTTTTCTTGAGAAACATTAAATAAGCTTTTTAGTTTAATTTAAAGCGAGTCAAACGACACTAGCAATGTTTCATCCAGATACAAATTAAATTTATGCACAAAACTAGAATATTTCATGAAACATTTACTCAAATAATAAAGCACAGTTTCCATCCAATGAGTAAATAGAAAAATCATCACTTCTGATAAACTATTTACAGTGTTTCTGGAAAGTATTCACAGCAATTTTCCCACGTTTTTATGTTACAGCCTTATTCCAAAATAGATTAAATTTATTTATTTCCTCAAAATTCTACACACAATACCCCATAATGACAATGTGAAAAAAGATTTTTTAAAAATCAAAAACCTGAAAAATCACATGTACATAAGTATTCACAGCCTTTGCCGTGAAACTCTAAATTGAGCTCAGGTACATTCTGTTTCCACTGATGATTCTTGAGATGTTTCAGAAGCTTAATTGGAGTTCAACTGTGGTAAATTCAGTTGATTGGTCATGATTTGAAAAAGCATACACCTGTCTATATAACGTCCCAGGGTTGACAGTGCATGTCAAATCACTAACCAAGAAGACAAAGGAAGACAAAGGAATTTTCTGTAGACCCCCAAGACAGGATTGTCTCGAGGCACAAGGCTGGGGAATTTATTCAGTTCAATTCAAATCACCTTTATTTGTATAGCGCTTTTACAATGTAGATTGTGTCAAAGCAGCTTCACATAAAAGATTATAGTCAATTGAAATAATGTAGTTCACTTTTCAAAGTTTAAGTTCAGTTCAGTTTAGCTCAGTTCAGTGTGGTTAAATAATCACTACTGAGGGTTCAAACACTGAAGAGCAAATCCATCGATGCGCAGCTCTACAGATCCCGAACCATGCAAGCTAGTGGCGACAGCGGAGAGGGAAAAACTTCACCAATTGGTGAAAGTGAAGAAATAAATCTCGAGAGAACCAGGCTCAGACGGACATGACCATTTCTCCACTGGCCAAACGTTTTGTGCAGAGCTGCAGTCCAAGTGCCGGAGGCTGGACCTCAGCGAAGACTCGTCTGTCTCTGGAGCGTCACAGGAATCAGTCTTATGCTCTCCACTCCTCCATCACCACCACAGTAGCTGCTCAGGATACGGCCTGGTCCAGGATATGGAAACCTTGGATCAATCTCGCCACTGGTCTTGGATCGAATCAGGGGTGCTTCGTGGTCTGAGGGTCTCGGGATGAGTATCCTCAGGTGGAAATAGAGAATAAAGAAAATAATTAGAATACAGTGAAGCATGGTGGTGGTAACATCATGCTGCCGTGATGATTTTCAGCAGCAGGAACTGGAAGACTAGTCAGGATAGAGGGAAAAGATGAATGCAGCAATGTACAGAGACATCCTGAATGTAAACCTGCTTCAGAGTGCTCTTGACCTCAGACTGAGGCGATGGTTCATCTTCACTGAAAAAAGTGTTGCATGCAAAACTGTTGCAAACAATTTATTTGTGTTGAATTTAAACAAACAAATTAAATGTAGAATTTTCAACTTAATTTGTTTGTTTAAATTCAGCCAAATAAATTGTTTACAACCACTTAACGTAAAAGAATTGAGTAAATCCAAGGAATCATCTTTGAATAATTTTTTTCAGTGTTCCAGCAGGACAATGACCAAAGCACACCGTCAAAAATATCAATGGAGTGGCTTCAACAACAGCTCTGTGAATGTCCTTGAGTGGCCCAGCCAGAGCCCAGACCTAAATCCTAAGGAACATCTCTAGAGAGATCAGAAAATGGCTGTACACAAAAACCGTTGCTTCCATCCAACCTGATAGAGCCTGAGAGGGTACTGCAAAGAGGAATGGGCAAAAATTCCCAAAGACAGGTGTGCCAAGCTTCAGGTGTGCCAGTCATCATATTCAAAAAGACTTGAGGCTGTAATTGCTGCCAAAAGTGCATCAACAAAGTATTGAGCAAAGGGTGTGATTACTTATGTACATGTGATTTTCAGGTTTTTTATTTTAATAAATTTGTAACAATTAACATAAAATCTTTTTTCAAATTGTCATTATGGGGTATTGTGTGTAGAATTGAGGGAAATAATGAATTTAATCTATTTTGGAATAAGGCTGTAACATAAAAAAAATGTGGAAAACGTAAAGCGCTATGAATACTTTCCGGATGAACTGTACGAAATGCAATGAATGCACACTCAATAACTCATTGTATGAATTCAATTTAATTAAATGCAGGACTTCCATCCAATACATTTGTTTAGTACTAACTAAAAAAATATGTGTAGTACATTTCAAAGTCTCGTAGTTTTATTTTAAGTGTATTCTAAATTAATTAAAAGATACATTTTCTAAGCGTATTTCATGATACAGTTGATTGAGACTGATCTCAGAACTAGTTTTAGGACAGTTATTGCTCACTGAGCAAAGCTACAAACTGTAGTTTTGCTAATTAAGCTGCCAATACCCAAAGCATGGGTTCTTCTGCAAGGTGATAACCTCAAAACTCAAAGCATTACAGGAAAATATTCTAATCTCCAAACTAAAGCGAATATTAAAACTCTGATAAGTCTTTCTGTTACTTTAAACACCTAAGATTACTTCATTGTCAACATTTCCCTCTCTTAAATCAAGTCCATGCAAACCATGCTGGGAAATACAAATGCCCTAACTATAGTTAGTTGGACCAACACAAATCTTTTATGTTGTCCCAACACAAAATGCTTAAGTTAACTTAATGTTTAACAAATTTAGGTGGACAGAACATAAAATAAATCAATTAGCCAAAAAATGACAACGAATTGTGTTGTTTTACCTCATTTAAACAGGTAGTTTGAACAAGCAGCAGTAATCATTTTTGAGTGCAGTTGCTTTTGGAGGTGTGAGACCTGACCACTCTTTGGGAGGGCAGAAGCCGCTCAAGACAGTTTTGAGAGGTAATGATACTAAACCACTGTGATGATGGACTTTGGCTTAGGGATTTATTAAAACAACATTTGAGATGTTTTATTACCTGGTCACCCTGCTGGTTTGTCCAATATGCCATCCCATTGCACCATTTTTGGTTTCACATGATCTCTTAATACATGCTGGAATTTGTTAGGTAAATAGATTTCCATCGTAGTTTTTGTTCAGGTTTTTATTGCATAAAAGTGTATTCAGTTGTGCACATATTTTTATGTGCATTTTGAACATTTATGCATATCTGGCCATTTCCATTAAACATTTTGTATGGGATATTTAAACATGCGCATAAAGATGGTTGATGGAAGCATGGCTACTGGCAATTTGAGAGTCTAAAATCCTTATATGGGAAACAAATGAATCCCATAGGCTCCTGATGATACATCGAGGTCTTATAAAGTGAAATCTATCATTTGTGCGTTATTGACAGCCAGTTTATGAATCATCAAGGACAATTTCAGCTAAAAATCCTCTTTAATGTGTTACAGAAAAAATAGCTCAGATATTGGACAGCCTGAGGGTGAGTAAATTAAAAGCAGATTTTCATTTAAAGGGATAGTTCACCCAAAAATGATTTTTTCATTATTGACTCACACTCAAGTGGTATTAAACCTTAATGAGCTTCTTTTTCTGTTGGACACAAAAGTAAATATTCTAAAGTATGTTGAAAACTGGACATCTGTAGTTAGAAAAAACACATGGAAGTCAATGGTGGAAAAATCTCAGGTTTGGAACAAGTGGAGGAAGAGTAAATAATGAAAGAATATTCAGTTTTGGGTGAACCATTCCTTTATATGCTTCTGATAGTTGAGGAAACAAGCAGAACTGAAACAT
>NC_079440.1:31854119-31994119 GCF_903798145.1 Danio aesculapii | reverse complement strand
CATTTGACTGACAGTTCTTAAAACCCGCCTCTTTACCGATATTTCACTGGTAAGTGGGTAGTATATGTAAAATATTATCCTATAAGATTTGTGTAGTCATTTACACATGGTATAGTTAAAATAACTCAAAACAGTCACAGTTGGTTCTATTCAGGACAAGAAAAAAAATCGCTATTTTAGATGCCTAACCAGAATCTCGTTCGCACTTGCAAACACGAATTATTTGAACGTCTAATGAAAAATAACGGATAATCTCAGCAAACGAAGAGTTTTATAGACATAAATTTCGACGTTTTGACAGGCAGTGGAATTAAAACACTGCACGATGCGGGGAAAATGTAATGGTGTACCTCTTTACCTCACCAACATGGCCGATTGAAATTCCATATGGCGTCTTAAAGTCTTCTTATTGGCTGATTGGGCCGAACGAACACAGACTTGACGCTTTGCGAGCGATGATTGGATAAAGCCAACATCAATCAACTGAAGTATCGCTTTTAAGGTGCTAAAGAAAACATGGAACTGGAGCATTGTCTTTTCTCTTTCGTTTCTCCCTTTCCATGTCAAGGACAGATAAAAGGTGTTAGCAAACACACGTTCAGGACTGGAGTTTCGCAAGGGTAATTACTAACATGTTACTTATTGTCACATTTGTCATCATTTAGCTGACGCATTTATATAAAGTGACGTGCAAATGAGAAATACCCCAAGCTATTTATCCCACTTACAAAATAGTTGTAGTACCGCAATGCCATGTTTATAGAGAGCTGTAGTGTAGTAGCTACAAACGTTACAGAAGTAAAAAAAAAATAAAAATAGTTATTTGCACAATACAGTATTTAAAGAGGCAATCTTTAAAATAAGATTTAAAAATGCAACCTTGTCATCTAATCACATTATTAACTTACTTTATTACTATCCCTATTAACTTTAGGTATTCTTATCAGTATTCCGAATGCTGTGTCATTTAGCAGACACTTTTCATTTGCTAAAGTTATTGCATATATGGATCAAACTGAGATTTAGTGCCTGGCTCAAGGGCAAAATGAGTAAAATCTCACTACACACCACTTCCTGGGTCACACTGTTTTAAATTAAACCTGCAACCTTTGCGTTAGCAGCATACACTTCTGACCATCCAGACACATCCAATTGTCTCTGTCTCATGCAATTATAATCCATCATTACAGAAAACACAACTGTTACATATCAACTACTCGTTCAGTGATGGAGTGAATAAATGTTTGATGGTATCAAATTAAAATACAGTACATTCATCAATCAGTTCTAGGCAATCTGGAATGATTCTGCACAAGTTATAGGCCATTTCTTTGGACAAAAAGACACTTTTTCATAAAGTTATTTAAAGAAAAATAAGCAAATCAGTTTATTATAAATAAGATTTACAATTATAAAACTACAGAATTTTCAGAAATAACTTTGTGCTAATGACACAAAAAAAAAAAAATAAAGCAAATGCAAAACTGTTTACTATATGAAATCCAGTATATTTAAAGACATTTGCATCTGTCAAAAGTCTCATCAATGTGAAGATCCCCAAAATCTTTGTGACACCCCCTGGAGCGCTGAAACAATCCTCCACTCCATCTCACTCCATCTCTCTCTCTAGCAGATCCTTCTCCTCCATTACCTCTGCTATAAAGCTACTCCTACAACAAACTGTGAGAGGGATTGCTCAGTGATCTCTGGCATCTAAATGGAGTCTTTTCCTGTCTGCAACAATAATAACCAATCTGGAAATCCCCCTGCTTTGCTGCCGTCTGGTATGGTTGGTCACGTGATGTTACGCAGTCCCAGGGGCTCAGAGCCCTATTGCCCTGGTCTCTTGGATGGTCCTGTTTACTTACACCATCTTATTGCTGCTGAGAATTCACAAATAGCCCCGGGACTAAAATATGGTCATCCACTGTTCATTACTGCCCAGGTCATCTAGTAGCACAAAATATCAAGGAAGAGTAATTGGATTAATTTAGTATATTATCATTTTAGATTTTCTAAAGATATTCTTGGTCTTCTATAACACACACATGCACAAACACACAGATATATGTGCTATGCACTTGTATACTTTCTAGTTTATGAACTCTATGTGAACTGTGTATATACACTCACTGGCCACTTTATTAGGCACACCTGTCCAACTGCTTGTTAATGCAAAATTCTAATCAGCCAATCACATGGCAGCACCTTAATGCATTTAGGCATGTAGACATAGTCAAGACGATCTGCTGCAGTTCAAACCAAGCATCAGAATGGGGACGAAAGGTGATTGAAGTGACTTTGAACGCGGCTTGGTTGTTGGTGCCAGATGGGCTTGTCTGAGTATTTCAGAAACTGCTGATCTACTGGGATTTTCACGCGCAACCATCTCTAGGGTTTACAGCGAATGGTCTGAAAGAAAATATCCAGTGAGCGGCAGTTCTGTGGGCGCAAATTCCTTGTTGATACCAGAGGTCAGAGGAGAATGGCAATACTGGTTTGATCTGATAGAAAGGCAACAGTAGCTACATTTCCATCCACGTATTTTTATGCGCATTTTGGAGATGCACATAAAAAATGGTTGATGGAAACGCCAAGAAGCGCATGAATTTGAAAATGCGCATAAAAAACATGTGCATATATGAGTAGGATAAACTGTTTATTTGATCAGAAAAGACGCGCATAAACGGTGATGGAAACACTTTTACCGTACAAATTCCAGTATGTGCATTAAAAAAATGTCATGTGATTTTAATGATAAAAATGTGTGCGAATGGACAAACCAGCAGGCTGAGCAGATTGTAAAACATCTGAAATGTTGTTTTGGTCATTCTAAAATTCCGTAACCATTTCAGTATTTTTGTTATTATATTATTGATGACCTCCAGAAACAAGAACGTCTGTGCTCTGCGTCTTGCGCCTTCCAACTCTCCACACCAAATGCGTTGATTGCGTGTCAGGATTGCCCTCTGAGGCACAAGTTCTTTATTAAATAAGGAAAAGATTCAGGCAGCTTCTCCTACCGCAGCAAATTCCATTTTTACTGTTGATATTTGGCACCCGTTAGATGGAAATGCTGCTTTAGTTTCACATCTTTTATGCGATAATCCAGTTTTGTGCATGAAGTTAATTCACAGTTTTGGATGGAAACATAGCTAGTAACTCAAATAACCACTTGTTACAACCGGGGTGTGCAAAAAAAGCATCTCTGAACGCACAACACGTTCAACCTTGAGGCAGATGGGCTACAGCAGCAGAAGACCGGGTGCCACTCCTGTCAGCTAAGAACAGGAAACTGATGCTACAATTCATAGGATAATGTGCCATGTCATAAAGTGCGAATCATCTCAGACTGGTTTCCTAAACATGACAATGAGTTCACTGTACTCAAATGGCCTCCACAGTCACCAGATCTCAAGGTAATAGAGCACCTTTGAGATGTGGTGGAACGGGAGATTTGCATCATGGATGTGCGGCCGACAAATCTGCAGCAACTGCCTGATGCTATCATGTCAATATGGACCAAAATCTCTGAGGAATATTTCCAATACCTTGTTGGATTTATGCCACAAAGGATTAAGGCAGTTTTGAAGGCAAAAGGGGGTCCAACCCGGTACTAGTAAGGTGTACCTCATAAAGTGTATTTTATATTCTTTAATTGTCTTTGTTATTTTTAGATGTTTAATGTTGTGCTTTGAAGAATCATGATTCAGGAAAATAACTAAATTTTAGTAGTTTTCAGAAATCTTGTTTTTACATTGGGCATTGAGGAGTTTATTTAACTCAGTTTATAAAACAAGTAACAATGATGGTTGTGTTTTCAAATAGGATTATCTTCATATATTTCAAAATTATCTTCAAATAATGACAGAATTTTCATTAGAGTGTGAAGCACCTTTTTACACTAGCATGCGGACTTAGTGTGCATATTTTTTACTATCATATTGAATGTTTGTTAATTTTTATAAAGCACATATTAATGCTTTATTTTAGATCCTTTAAACCTAACCCATAGTAACCCATACTAACTATTAATAGGCAGTGAGATATGTGACATGAATATGTGAATATCTGTTACCAAATCTTATGTTTTACAAAAAACAACTGATTTTTACAGCTAATAATTGATATAATTTGTTTAAAATAAAAGCAATCTGTCAAGTAACCATCTAACTCAGCTGTACACAAAGGTAAGAAGTATTTAATTTATTTGTCTACTGATTGTTTGTCCATCTACACATTTCAATCTTGTTCAGAAGAATAAAAAAGCCACATCAGCAAAAAACATGTTGGTCAAGTGTAATGTTACACTATTAACATAATCCGCACACAATGCGAGCGTCTGTTCACTCCAGTAACAGCAGCACAACATTATTTCCATATCTTAAATAAATACTGTTTAGTAAAATGGGATCTTTGAATAATTACAAAAGCCTCCTCCAACCCTTGTGCACTGCAGAGCTTTTTAAAGGAAGAGTTCATACAGTACATGATCTGGGATTCTTCCCTTTTTTTCTCATCCTCCAATTTCCTAATGTAGTAGGGGCAGGAGTGCAGACGCCCTGCCTCCAGCATTTCCCCCTCTCCCATTTTTCATTTTTATTTAAATATAGGCTTCACTCGTCCTGCAGCAGCTGGTCTCACAGTTTTCCCACAGCTGGGATAAAGTACGTGGCCAGTGCTTTAATTCAGAGATGCCACACACTAGGTGTTCATGCGCTCTACTCTTCTTTTCCTCTCTTCTTTCATTATCAAATCTGATATTGGCCATTAAATTAGAATTAAAATTTTTTTGCAAACATTTGGAAAGACGACCAAAATTACTCCAGGTCTTTGGCTAGCTATAAGCATCAGGAAAGCACTGATTAGGAATTCTGTCTGCAGTCGATGGGGCAGAAATCAATGCAACTGATGCATGCAGCATGTGACCCCATGACCCTGAGCTCTGTGCTGTGTCTCTTTGCATTTTAGGTGTAATTGAGCGTGTTAAAGGCTTATTCCACCAGTTTATTCATGGCTATTCATCACCTGCCTAATGTACGCTGTGACTGAATCTTGATTATTCTTAAAGTAATTGTATTGTGAATCTAAAATTATAAAAATTGTTTTAGTAAGCACCTTGCATGACACTCTCAACCCATATAGTACGAGAAAGTTGAAATCCATTGCCTTCAACCCCTCAAAGTTTTTTTTTACAAAGAGTGAAACTAAAAATGTTTTATGAAGATGAATTAACCTCCTAAACTTTGCGTACCCGGTACCATGACATCATTTACTTCTGCATTCTTTCAATTTTAAAGGTCCATACTGGCCCAATACCCCCATAAGTGGTTCCGTTCTATCATCAGTTGAAATAGAATAACTTTGGCATAGATTATGACAGAGACATTTTTCTTTTTTTCCTATGATTACTGACATATGCAGGAACCACTAAAATTAATTACAGCAACCTAGACCACACAGAACCTAAAAGATACACTTTCAACTTTGAGTTTACAAATAAAAGCGCCTCTTATTTGCAGGGGTTTATTATAACACAGGCAACATATGCAATTATTTTAATAACTTTGAACAGTTTTTTTGTGAAAATTCAAACGGTTTTCTTTAAAATGATACCAAACTTTTGCATTTACACCTCTGCATGTGGATTTGGGAAGCTTTTAAATTTGGGTAGGTAAAATCTGTGTGGAAACCCCAATATAGCACTTGATTTAACATAGATTACTTGTTCCAAACCTGTTTGACTTTCTTTAATCAGTTAAACACAAAAGAATATATTTTAAAGAAAGCTGGAAATCTGTAATCATTGACTATTTGTTCTTTCCTAGCATTGAAGTGAATAATTAGGTGTTCAGCTTTCTTTAAAATATCTTCTTTTGTTTTTAACAAAAGAAAGAAAAGCATTATCCCTTGAGGGTGAGTAAATAATGAGTAAATGTTCATTTTTTGGTAAACTATGTATAAACTGTAGCTTTAAGTTCATTCAACTTGGGCTGTTTAGTTTCACCTTTTTGTAAAAATGGCAATGGGTTTTGACAAAATTTTCTAGTAAAGTCAAATATTTCAGTGTATGTGTCAATCTATTGAAAAAGGAGAAACAAAACATGGTGAATACTGGTAACAGATGAAGTATATTTGTTTTCACATGACTACACACCCTAATAGTAATTCCTATAGATTTTTATTTGTGCTATAGTTCAGCTGTCGGCCATATTGGAATGGTTAAACCCAGTGCATGAAATCTCAATAAAAAGTTTTAAATTCAAAATTCATAAGTTCCAGCATCTGCAACCATAGTTATGTACCTCTATGAATAGCTATATATGCTAACACATGCTAAGCTAACACAATACAAAATGGTGGCGTTGCCATAGTTTAATAACCTAATTACCTGATACCATAATAACCTAGACAAACTTACACATTGCAAAAGTTATCACAATTCTTCTGGAATTTAAAACCTAGGTGGTCTGTACAATGTTGTGTCATCTTGGATAAGTCATTACATCACATGCCACAGCCATATCACCCTGCAGCCCAAGACCGATTACTCACTAAGGCCTAGCAGGACTGAGCCTGGTCAGTACCTGGATGTGTACCAGAGACCACATGGGAAAGCTAGGTTGCTGTTGCCCCAGTATAGTGAAGGGGACACTGTACTATCATCTTTCGGACGAGATGTTAAACCGAGGTCCTGACTCTCTGTGGTCATTAAAAATTCCATTGCACTTCTCATAAAGAGTAGGAGTGTAACCCCGGTGTCCTGGCCAAATTCCCCCCATAGGCCCTTACCGATCATGGCCTCCCAATCATCCCCATCCACTGAATTGGCTCTATCACTGTCTCTACACTCCACCAATAGCTAGTGTGCGGTAAGCGCACTGGTGCCATTGTCCTGTGGCTTCCGTCACATCTTCCAAGTGGATGCTGCACACTGGTGGTGGTGTGGAGAGACCCCACCCCCCCCCCTCTCATAATTGTGAAGTGCTTTGGGTGTATGGCACCATAAATGCGCTATATAACTGCACATTACATTACATTATTAATATGTATTGTTGACTGCTACAAGATGGCAGAATCATCAACATGTCTTAAGTTGTTAAATGTACCTGGTATTGATGTAGACAGATATTAAACGACCAAATTCAGTATTTACCTCATTGATGATACAAGCACACTCTTAAAAATAAAAGTTTCAAATGGGGTTTTTGTGCAATGTGAAGTTTCCTGTCAATAAAGAACCTATAATTTTAAGAGTGTATATCCAAGTGAACAGCTTTAATACGCCACATTATTGTCGCATCTGCTTCCCTGTGTATCATCAATGAGCTGTATATTTAATTTTGTCTCAATATAATTGCCATTTACTTGCCCTCAAATTATTCCTTTCTTTCTTAAACACAAAAACGCGAAAATATCGGTAATTAAACTGTTGATGGTAACCACTGACTTCCACAGTATGCTATTTCTTTTGTTTGTCCAACAGTTTGGAAAAATAATTTTTCTGGCTGAACTATCAATAGTTTAGGGGCAGAATGCAGAAAGTGTAACCCAACTCTCTATTTTCAGGAAAGAACAACCATCAATATTCTATTCTATTCTATTCTATTCTATTCTATTCTATTCTATTCTATTCTATTCTATTCTATTCTCATCACATTGGAGAAGGAAGCTTGAAGATCATTCCTAATATAATACTAATTTATTTTTGAAAAATGGAAAAAAATGCCAATTTTTGGTTAATGATTTTTGGTTAATTTTTGGTGATCATGATAAATAACTTTTTTTGTACAAATCAATACTTCATACTTATTGATACTATTGACTAACATTGCAACTGCTACATGCCAACTTGTCATTTGAGTTTTAGTAGACTGTCTACTTATATATGTGTTCAAGGTTTATTCAAAGAAAATTGTAGTATTCTACTAACCTCACAGTGTGCTAATAGTCCCAGAGCTACTTCTGCAGTCAACAGAATATTGTCAGTGGACCATCAAAACAAAGCGTAAATTTAATTATGAATCAGGCCTTGAGAGTTTACCATTTAGCTATTTTGTTTTTCAAGGTTGAATTATGATCACTACTCAGCAGGTTTTTGGGTGGTTTTTGTTTACAGTCTGATGGCGGTTATGAGATGAATCATTACTGGCTGAGCTTTGGTTGATCTGAGCCTCACTTCCTTCCTTTCTGATGCTTTGCATGACTGCAGAACAGCAACAGTAGGCCTGTCATTTGCTGGCAGGCTTTCCTTATCTAAGCACCGGAGTCTGGCAATCTGATTGGCGAAGCGCTTGCACCTTCTGTGCTGGATTTACGTGAAGCATTTGGTTTGTCATATTAGAGCCTGTCGTTCGACTCTAAACTTGAACATGAAAATTGGGTCGGTGCTAAAACCCAGCATTTCTTAGGTTTTCTGCTGTTGTGTTGCAGGTCCAAGTCTGAAACCTACATACATGTTACTGTTATATCTCTATCTATCTATCTATCTATCTATCTATCTATCTATCTATCTATCTATCTGTCTGTCTGTCTGTCTGTCTGTCTGTCTGTCTGTCTGTCTGTCTGTCTGTCTGTCTGTCTGTCTGTCTGTCTGTCTGTCTGTCTGTCTGTCTGTCTGTCTGTCTATCCAGTTTAGCACACAACACATTTTAATTAATGCTGACATTATGTAAATGATTTTATTTGAAGACATAAATTATGAATATTCATTTTTTGACTATAAACTGAGTGCTTCACATGGACAAGGAGCCCCTCCTACACAGCATGGACCAACCAGATCTACTTGTGTTAAAGCCTAGGTGGCACTGATGTGCAGTCCAGACCTATAAAGCTGCAGAGCTCACAGATGATTTCTCACATTCTGCCTTTACAGGAGTCTTTACCATTCAAGTTATGAAACTGGAATCACACTACATCATTTACACAGTTTTCAGCTATTTGTGTCATGGTAAGTAAACTTTTTGCTGCATATTTTATATCTAAAATAATGACGTATCTAATTTAAATTTTGTGCTGACTTAAAAAGATAGACATATGTTTGTGACATGTTTGTTGTATCCAGTATAACATGTGGCATATATCTGTGTTTATACTACATTCAGATTAATGTATCTAATGTATCAAAAAGTATTGTTAGACAGGACTCGTTTAAAGAGGTTGAAAAGTCTCTATTTAATAACTAATGGTTTTAACTTGAGAACGTTGTTTAAAATTCATTGCTTTTAAATGTGTTGAATAAAGGAAAACAAACAATGACATCTGATTTTGACTGAAATTGAAAGCTTGTTATAGTATTGTATTGTTTTGTAGCTTACATCAAAACCTAAAATGAACAGCAATTTAAAAATATATCAATATTAATATGATAAATAGGTCTAAGTATTAGCATCACAACATTTCTCCATACAATTTGATGCATTTACAATTGTTCAAAGTCAACTTATTGTTCAAAGCTCTTATAACGTTATCACTAATTTGTTGTGTTCAGATTATATAAAATGTGCTGCTGTTTATTCATACTTTTTCACTGAATGTAAAAAAGTGTACTATTAGAATGCCATTTTCTTGTGATTATGTATAACATACGCATATAAAGGAATGGAGTTATTATATGAATAAAAATTAATAATAAGCTGTCACAATATCTGTAATTCTTTGGAAATGCCAACCAAAAGTGTCTGTTTTCCATTGCTTATTTTCTCTGTCACAGCATACACAGCATGCAAAATCACTTCATCACTGATTCCCAGCTACCTTATGTATTCCCGAGTCTTTCACTCTCCTTATAATAGACGTTCTCTAAGAGCATTGGCAATAGGCCAGAATAATTTACACAGACATGCACACACGCACACACAGGCATGCACGCATACACAGACACGCATATATTACATTTCGGACAATCTATGAAGCAACTGAAATTAAATAAAGATTAGAAAAGTATTAAACATAATAATGACAAAATAATGTATATTTATTTATGCTATATATAGTTTATTTAATGAATAATCCGCCAAAAGATATTTGTCAGATAAATATTTTTAGAGTAAATATTTACTTTAACATTCTGTCCTTTCAATGTTCATGTGGTGACATTTTAATTATGTTCTAAGAGGTTTTAAATCAAATGTACTGTATAACTTACTAAGACCTTTCTAGGTCATGTTATTATTACCATGTTACTGGTTTTTGATATGATTAAATACTGTGCCATGGTGGCCCAGTGGCTTGCGCTGTCACCTCACAGCAAGAAGGTCGCTGGTTCGAGTCCCGACTGGGTCAGTTGGCATTTCTGTGTGGAATTTATATGTTCTCCCTGTGTTTGCGTGGGTTTCATCCAGGTGCTCTGGTTTCCCCCACAGGCCAAAGTGTGTGAGTGTATATGAATGTGAATGTATGGATGTTTCCCAGTACTGGGTTGCAGCTGGAAGGGCATCCGCTGTGTAAAACATATGCTGGTATTGTCGTTGGCAGTTCATTCCACTGTGGTGACCAATCATAAATCGGAGACTAAGCCAAAGGAAAATGAATGAATAAAAGATTGAGTGATTAATTAAATATTACCGTTAAAATCCCTCAAAATCAGATTATAAGTTTAGCGTAATTATAATTCATATTTAACTAATCAACAAATAAATAAAATGCCACATAACTTGTTATACACTAAACAATATTTCAAGCACAATTTCTAACATGGGCTCAAACAAATAGGTTGTGGCTAGGTACGTTGGCAAGTTAAAAAATAATTTCTCAACATACACGTACATACATCAATATTTAATATTTGAAGCATGATTCCAAATGAATGTGTCAAAATAATTTTTACTATCATTATGATATTTTAACTATCATCTAAACTGATAGTTAGATGACGTGATTTGCTTGTGACTGTATAATTAATAAGGTAAATAAATGCAGGTAAATGAAGGTAAACTAGCTGCTACTAACTAACCAAACTGACAAATCAAACATGCAGACTCATTCTCACCGAATATAAGAAATTATTATTATTTTATTGGTCATCTCTAGGGATGCTCCAATCAGGATTTTTGCAGCCGATACTGAGTATCAATTCCTTGTCATGGTGTTTGGCCGATACCAAGTACTGATTCTAATGCTTTAAGCTTTATAATGCATAAAGCACATTTTCCCTCCATTTATGACACTTAAGTGGAGATTTCTCCTCATATAAGAGAATAAATGAAGGATGTTGCATATAATTCCTTAAACATGTCTCTCATAACCATTTAGTGTAGTCATGTCATGGTCAGAAGCAGTTTTACAGAAAATGATATATAAAACTGATAAAAAAAAAACAAATCACTAACAAATCAATTTGGAAACATTCCAAATGGTGGAGGATGAATTCAACATGTCTCAATGAAGTTTGGAGTGCATATTTGATGCATAAGAAGTAATAATACGCATCTGTAAGTCCATTACTACTTTACTAAAAGGAAATCTGTCCATAAACTACTGTTTATTACAATACATATATTATAATAAGTTATATTACTAAATACGAGTTAAAATATTTCCCTAATATTTCCAGCCATGTTTTAATGAACTTGCAATATTGTTAAAAACACAGAACTTTCGGTTTTGATATGTAAAAAGGTTTCAGTCCTTATTTGTCCTCTGCTCGTAAACTAGTAAACAAAAAGTGTGATTGGTTCATGAAATCGGCCAGGGGTGCATTTCCCAAACAACGACGTAACTCACGGCTGAACTATCATAGTATGATGCATCATTTGGGAAAAGAACGAAGTAGTGATGAGTGTTTCTCAAAACCCGTATTTTTTCTGTCTCAGATCTGTCGTTTGAACCATGTTCGTTATAACGTAAAACCTCCATAATGATGCTCTAAACAGGATGGTAACAGCTTTTTTAGAGAAGAACCCCATATTTTTTTGTGCAGATTATATTGCTTTACACAAACACGCATTTAAAAAAATCCTATATTAGTTTTGGTAAAAACATGCACTTGTTTTCCATATTAATTAAAATATATGTAAATGGCACATATAGGGCCTGTGTTTCCTTTACAAATATTACAGAGAATATGACATATTCTATTCTAAAACATAAAATCACTTACAAAAACTAACACATATTCTGATCTCATATATAAATCATATAAATAAATAAATAAATAAATAAATAAATAAATAAATAAATAAATAAATAATGAGGCTATTTATAAAGAAATGAAATGTAATATTTATTAGGAAATGAATAAAATACCACTTTAATAATAATATTAATAAAATTGATTATGATGATGATTTTTATTATTATATTATTATTATTATTATTATTATTATTACGTAGAATATTGTTTATTTTATTTTTGAAAAGTACTTTTACAATTTGACACATTCAAACCACTGCAGAAATGTTCTAACCAACAGGCCCTTGTCATATACAGTACAGATACTTAATAAATAACCTACTATAAATTAAAAGCGTATGCTATGTTTTTTGTTTTCACTAGCTTTGGAGACGTAACCTAAATTCCGCTTTTAAATAAGGTCACCTATAGCTTTCGTCATGAGCCATGGCTGTGTTCAAAATTACATCAATGTTTTCAAAGTGCACTGCGAAGAGAGCGCAATTGTAAA
The DNA here is from genome assembly GCF_903798145.1 of Danio aesculapii. Classification (NCBI taxonomy): domain Eukaryota; kingdom Metazoa; phylum Chordata; class Actinopteri; order Cypriniformes; family Danionidae; genus Danio; species Danio aesculapii. Next base: position 31,981,496 of record NC_079440.1, on the reverse strand, counting down.
CATGAAGATGGCTAAAACTGAACTGTAAAAATACTTTAAAAAGCAAAGTACACCTAAGAGTGATGACTTTAATGCTTTTTTTATAATTCCAATTTTAAATGTTAGAACATTCTAAACGAATAGGGCATAGGGAGGGATAACTGGGAATAGACCACAGTCAGAAACTAATTTTCTAACTACAGCTCTAGAGGTGTAGTTGCAAGTGCACAAGTTTGTGACGTAGTTTGCGAATGTTCATTGTAATAATGGATTCAGGAAACGTAATTATATATATGTAACAACGGAACTTACGACTTTGGTTGCCTAACGATGGTTTTTGGAAACACCCCAGATTAGCGAGTACCGATCGAGTCATAAAATGTGATTATTGGCTGATACAGATCTCTGGCCGATTGGTTGGAGCATCCCTAGTCATCACACTTGAAAACGTCAGCATACAAATGTATGAAAAAATGAATAATTTTAATACAATTTTTGATAAAACCAGACAGATGACAGACAAATAGATAAACAGCTAGCTAGATAGCTAGATAGCTATATATATATATATATATATATATATATATATATATATATATATATATATATATATATATATATATATATATATATATATATATATTATATATATATATATATATATATATATATATATATATATATATATATTATGTGTTGTGCATATATAATGTGTTGCTGCTGAAACTGCAGCATGAGCTGAACTTCTGCTGTCTATGAACTCTGCTCGTCTGCTTTGTAACATAGGATTGAAGGAAATCTGTGGTCAACCATTAGTTCACACTTGCTAGTGGAGAATGTGTCTCTCTAGAGGGAACATACAGAGCGCATGTTAGCAGGGGGCAACACGTGTGATGGTGTGTCTGAGCAGTGATGTGAAGTGATACTAACAGGGCTGTGCTCTCCTGACCCTGACAGCAGTGTGAGCAAACAGCAGACTGCACTTCACCTGAAACGCATGTGGCCACTCAGCTGGAATAAAGGAATAACTGCTGTGTGTGAGTGTGGGGGGAAGCAGTGAGGCTTACAGGGCCTGAAGGTGCTCATAAGAGTTTTAACATGATCTGCTCTCGCAAAGGGAATCATTTGGTACAAGCAAGTAGCTATAGAGTAAATGCCATAGACAAGTCTTCGGCCGAATAGCAAAATATTTAATATTTATGTTAGGAATGCACGATATGTGGTTTCAGCACTGATATCGCAATGTGTAGATCTGAAATAATCTGCAATGTTGAGTCTGGATTGTGGTTGATCAGCACAACAGTTCAGAACACTCATTGAGAATTATTTGTTTAACTGTAAAAGAGAGAAGGTTTATCGTTTGCATGTGTTTTTGGGGCCTGTGGGAGCATTTCAAACAAGTTTACAGCTTTAACAAACATTAATTGTATTGATTAATTTATGCAGCGAGGACGATGCATTGTTATTTTAAATTTGATTTGATTATTTATTTACCTCCCCAGAAACAGGGATAGGCAGTACTTATGATACTTGTATTTCAAATACGTATTTTAAATACAAAATCGTATTTTGTAGTTTGTGTTTGATTGGGTTGATGCAAATGGCTTAATATTTTGAATCAAAATACTTTAGTGTCTTATATTTGTATATTTTTTAAATACTTTGTAAGAAATCTACATCATATAAATGCACCCTCTGATTGGTGCTTTGGATGGTATTGACTCATCCATTTAAAGAAGAATTGGAAAAATCGTAGGAGTATACTGTACAAATAATAGTATAGGATGGATTACTGATGCCAAATGTGTGTCGTTGAAACAAACAACATAAAAGTCCAACAGTGACGATTCCTACAATACTTCATTGGCTGTTTAAAATGCCAGAAGTTGATCAGTAGGTCCACTCTATAGTTAATGAAGTAAATTGTAGATGTAAGCTGTAAGCCTTACACACAAACACAAATATTTAATAATCAAAAACTTCTCATACAGGTTTTACATTGAATATTGAAGAGATCAATAGCAAAAAAAAATAGATTTCTGATTTTTTTCTCATTATTTCTTTATTTAACACCCTTTTAAACTATTAGGAGGTTGAATAATCGTTAGTACAGAAATGATGGCAGTTTTACTGACCTCATTTGCTATCAAACATTGTTTACTTCACTAAGTCAGTTTAATGGTGAAGGGATTGATCGAATAATTCTAATTGATGGAAAATTTGCAAAGAAATGTCATGCTCCTTTGTAAAAGTATTTTGTTGTATTTTCTAAATACAAATACAGCATTTTATTTTGATACATTTGTGGCTGCTGTATTTTGTAGTTTATTTTGATACACCTAAAATTAAGTATTTAGTATTTTATTTTAAATATTTCATTGTATTTCTGCCTAAGCTGCCCAGAAAACCATAAAGAACTGTTTCATTAAATTTTTTTATTAGTTTGCTCTGTTGTAATTATGCTTATGATTTATTGTATTTTATGCAAATGCTGTACAAGATGGTTCCAATCAATCTAAAATGATAAATTCTTTTCAACTCAGGCTATTCAGGTCATCTGGTGAAATTGCCAGTATGTTGCACATGTATCATAAAAAAAACTAAATATCACAATATCCGTTTTTTCCAATATCGTGCAGTTACCACATCTGTTGTTATGATTATACAAATGTTCTATAGTTACTGTAAATGTTTAACAGCAATCATCTCAGTCACAATGACGGTGATGGCCTATAGCTCCCTAATTGGTGGATCAGTAAGTTGTTTACACAGACTTGGACACTAGCAAAAAGTTTGGTCAACTACACATTGTGACTGAATGTGACATGAGAATATCCTCGCTGTACAACATGGACCAGAGGGAGACACCTTGTACTATAGTTATATAAATTAGCTTCAAAATTGGTGTAAAAGGAGTTCACTGCAGATAAATGTTAATAAAACCAAGGAGATGATAATTAGTAGAAATAAACTAGTTCTTGCTCAAGGGTTGAGGGGAGGACCTTTGGTTCTTGAGGGAAATGAAAAAGAGACAGTTGTAAGTTTTAAATATTTAGGAACATCTATTGAAAGTGGATTGACATTTGCTACAAACGTAAACTGCATTTTTAAAAAAGCAATGCAGAGATTATATCTCATTAGGAGGTTACAACAATTTGGTGTCAAGATAATCTGGAGATGGTATACACGAACTTGTTTGAAAATGTTGTGAGTTTAGCATGGTATGGACTGTTGCCAATTAAGAAAATACAAAAACGTTGAGTAGTGAAAATGACCAATGCAGTTGTAGGTAAAGCACAAAGACAACCAAATGAAATTTATTCAATGAGAATTAAACAGAAAGCACATTACACAAAAGACATTTTAGGCAACCTCAATTAAAGAAAAATGTGTATCAAATGTCATTTGTGCCAACTGCAATTCGAATTTTAAATACTGGGTTTTAAGGCTGTAATTGAGTTTTTATGTGATTTATGTAATGACATTGAATTTACAGTATTTGTGTTGCCTGTTTTTCTGTGATATGTGTAATGTGAATGCTGATGTGGTTGTGTGGTGAAGCCAAAGGAAAATTTCCACTTGTGGACAATAAAAAAGTAAAGTAAACATCAAAACTGGAATTAGCAGAATTAATATTTTCATACATACATACATACATATATATATATATATATATATGTATATATATATATATGTATATATATATATATATATATATATATATATATGTATATATATATGTATATATGTATATATATATATATATATATATATATATATATATATATATATATATATATATATATATATATATATATATATATATATATATATATATATATATATGTATATATATGTATATATATATTAGTATATATATATGTATATATATATTAGTATATATATATACTAATATTTTTACTAATATATACATATGTATGAAAATATTAGTTCTGCTAATTCCAGTTTTGATGTTTACTTTACTTTTTTATTGTCCACAAGTGGAAATTTTTCTTTGGCTTCACCACACAACCACATCAGCATTCACATTACACATATCACAGAAAAACAGGCAACACAAATACTGTAAATTCAATGTCATTACATAAATCACATAAAAACTCAATTACAGCCTTAAAACCCAGTATTTAAAATTCGAATTGCAGTTGGCACAAATGACATTTGATACACATTTTTCTGTAATTGGGGTTGCCTAAAACGTCTTTTGTGTAATGTACTTTCTATTTGATTCTCATTGAATAAATTTCATTTGGTTGTCTTTGTGCTTTATATACATTATTATAATATGTGTGTGTGTGTGTGTGTGTGTATATATATATATATATATATATATATATATATATATATATATATATATATATATATATATATATATATATATATATATATATATATATATATATATAATTTGAAAGCATTTATATAAATATATACATTTTTTGAAGATTTTAAAAATACATTATGGCTAAATAATTTGATTGTTTCATATACCAGCAATATTTCAAATATTACACCAATTAAACAATTTAAAAAATATTCTTAAAAAAAAAAAACCTCTCTCGTTTGTCATTATGATTCATGATTTTGTTCACGTCCCACATAGAAATCTGATATATGGCAATATATGCAATTACATATGAGTTTATATTTGGATTTCACAGATATAAAAGTTTATATGTAACATCAGAATGTTGCGTTTCATATATATACATATATAATTATAAATATGTAATTATACATATAATTACAAATATGTACATATGTGTTTAAGAAAATATGGCCATATGAACAGTAGATACATGTTTATGAAAGTCTAGATCTATAATTGTTCTCTTATTTAGTTATTTTTCTTTTCATGCAAATAAATGCGCAAACAATATTGCTCTTATTAAACTCCATGTCCATTTAATACCACAGGGTTTATATACATGTTGAGGCTGATTGGGCTGACATTTTGAACACACTCACCAAACAAGGGAATACATATCTCAAACCTTGTTGCACACCATTTCCAAAGAAAAACAACAACCCGGAAAATGTAGTTTACAAAATGTTGCACACCTTTTTGAGCATGACCGTGTTCTACTTGTTTTGAATGCTCTCCATTTTGACAGCATTGTTAAAGATTAATATCACTTTGTACATGCTCCAGATTGCATTTCTTCAGAGGACACAAAATGTTTACTCAGAGTTTTGGCACATCTCCCAGTTTATATTCTCACTCACAATTGCAACTTTATACTCCTGTGTTACTCGCAGTAACAATTTCCCTTCAGTGTCAGTCCATTTAAAAATCTTGGTGCTTTTCCTCAACATATTGCCAAGTCGGAAGGAAAATAAACACATTAACATACATGTGCAGTACAGGGATGAAACGTTTTCTCAGTCGTTTCAGTGTTGATGATAAACTTTTGGGAAATGATTGGAAATAACAATGTGGATACAGAGCAGTTTTAGATGAAAACAGCATTTTCAAATGTATCTATATTAGTGCAGACATGATAGCACCGACACTTACAGTGCTCAGCATATATAAGTCCACCCCTCACAAATCTCTCTTTTAAATTCATATTTTAAATAGGAAGCTGTACAATATTATATTAGATTAGTCAGTACTGAAGCCAAATCTGACAAAATAACAGTTCAAAAACTTGTACATCCAAATTTATATGTTATAGAAAAATATTAAATACAAATTTAAAATAGAGGAAAAATCAAGAGAAGCAAAATTTGAAAAATGTAGTTGAAATTTTGTAGGCTGTAATTTTTTTTGTATTATCTTTCAATTTCTAAATATGTTTGGTGACTAAAATATTATTTTAATAATATGTCTGTTTAATAAATCTGTTTTGTTTAAATGTTCCAAAATACATTGCCTATATTCACTGAGAAATGGACAAAAATCTTCATTTTCAAAATAGGGTGTCCTCAATTATGCTGAGCACTGTGTGTGCGGAGATTCATAACTGAATGTGGTGAAACAAATTACATTTTCTTTAAGGGGTAATTTTTCAGTCAAATTCCTTGAGTAAATGTCAAGTAATTACGTTAATTATTAGCCACATCATATAGATAATTAGATTTTAAATTCTGATTGCTCAACAGCTGTAATTTAAATAGTTTACTCATTTCAGTACTTTACATAAATATTCCAGTACTTTACATAAGTGAAGTTTATTTGTAAACTAATTTCGAGAGGATCACGTGCTTATGATTTATCACAGCCGGTCTCGTATTAAGCTAATCAGTATCATCCAATCATATGAGCCATAAGCTACTATAAATAACCACAGTTTTCAGTCCACTTTATCTTCGTTTGGAAGAAACCCCCCCTCCTCCCCATTCTCCTCCTTCACTATAGATCGGGCGGCACGGAGGCCCAGTGGTTAGCACTGTTAGCCCCACAGCAAGAACACTGCCAACCCTGGTCCTGCCAGGTCGGTAGGTGTTTCTGTGAGGAGTTCGTATATTCTCCCTGTGTCCGCGTGGGTTTTCCCCGGGTTCTCCGGTTTCCTCCCACCATCCAAATATATACATCATGCATAACAATGAAGCATTTGTCTAGCCCCCTTTTTTCCTCACGTGTTCCCTTAGCTACTGCAGACGGGGAGTTCTGAGATCCACCGAGCTCAGGCTCCCCTCTCGCTCTGCAAACGGGAGGAAGCCTCGGGCTCGAGGATCCCTTGAACTCTGGGCTCTCTCCCGGGACAGCATGCCAAACAAGCTTTTGATGAATCATCAGCTAAGTGTGAACTCTTGAAAAGACCTTTATAACTTATGACTCCCCCAAAAAACTTTGTCATCCTTGACACAAACATTACAAAGGTGTACATTTGTATGTATTTTATGTATATTTTAAAGTAGGCTTAATATAGAAATTGCAGAGGCCATTTGTGGCATATTTAAAGTGAAACAGCATCTTAAACAAGATAAAAATACAATACAGGACTTGATTTGTCCACCGGGAAGCTGATTGGATGGTTTGAAGGTTGTGGTTTGCTACTGGTGGATCTGATGTTAGTGAGAGTTGTCACGCCCTCATGTCAGTAAATGTGTAAACTAAGAAGAGATGTTGTTCAAGAGGGAGGTAAAATTATTTTGATAAAATAAAATAAAAAATACAAGGACATATGAATAAAAAATGATGTGCTTGGATAAACCCTACAAAATCCCATAAAAATTGATTTCATGCTTACTTCAAAAGGACTGGAAGTGTGCCAGCTTTTCTTATGAATTACAAATCAGTGCATCCATCATCTGGTCTGTACACTCCAGCCATTTGTGTTTGCAATAGCTCAACAACATGGGTTGTGTGACTATTAGCCTGTATTACATCATACTTTTCAATTTTCAGCACTAATGATGGTATGATAAAGCCCAGGAGGAGAATAGTGCTTGGAAACGGCTGTAGTTCAGTAGGGAAATGATGCCAACTGCTGCCACAGTAACCAGTGCCAACAGCAAACAGCCCATTCTCTCAGCAGAATATGTGATCAGTTGATATATTTGATATCTAATTTTACAAACACATTTCACAAACTGTAAACGATTACAAGTCAGACAGAGCATAAATTAGATGCTTGTGAACAGAGTCATGCTTGAGGAGGAAGCCATGGAAACCAAGGTTGGCAAAATTCAGAAATTGACAATTGGTTGTTTTTCAGAACATGGCAGAAAGTGATAATTATTGAATATGAACATATTTATAGATATCTGTCAGTGGTTGATTTTATAGCAAGTATGCGTGCAGTGTTCTCTATTTAAAGAAGCTAGTGTGCTCTGATAATAATAGTAAGACAAATCAAGCAGGCAGAAGCATTTTAAAATAACAAGATGTCCATAAATTGTATTATTGTCATACCAGCCAATATTTTTCCCCGAATTCAATTCAATTTCACTTCAACTTTATTTCTATAGCGCTTCTACAATGTAGATTGTGTGAAAGCAGCTTAACATAGAACTTCTAGTAAACTAAAACCACTTCAGTCCAGTTTTCAGAGTTTAGTTCAGTTCAGTGTAATGTAAATTTCACTTCTGAAAGTCCAAAACCAAGTTCCAAACCAAGCAAGCCAGTGGTGAGGAACAAACATCACCCACAAACTTGTCCAAAGTGAAGGAAAAAAACCTTGAGAAAAACCAGTCTCAGTTGAGCACAAAGTTCTACAGTTCTCCTCTCGAATGAAAAGTTTTTCACTCCGATTTTTTTTTTTCTCCTAGAAACCTCGCATAATTTGTATGGCCAAATCAAATGACAACTCACTTTTTGTCCATGTTTTTCCAGTTGCCAGACCTTCTATGAAGCTCATCACCTCAAATTGATGAAATATTCAAATCTCAAAGCATTTTTACCTCAATATGGCAACATATGTTACAACCTAGTTGGTAGATGAAGGATTTGAACTGCAGCAGTAGCAACATCAGTAGTAGTCAGTGGCGGAAAGAGTACTGAAAAAATATACTCATGTAAAAGTAGCATTACTTGCCTAAAAATGTAGTGTAGGTAGAGTAAAAGAATCTGTTGTAAATATTACTCAAAGTATGAGTAAAAAGTAGCCCTTTCAAAAGTACTCAAGAGTAGTGAGTTGTGAGTATTACACTGTAAAAAGCTGATGGATTTACATGTAATTTGTGGATGTGTGTAAACGTAACATTCTGTTGTAGATTTAGTTATTGCTCAGCAGACACACAATGTCATAAGATGTTAATATTAGGTTAGATTTAGGTTTTGATGTCAGGTGACCAATTTTCAATGTCTAGCCAGCATTTAAGGACAAAGGTTTTTTGACGTCCAATAACAATGTCATATGATGTTGATATTTGGTTGATTTTAGGTTGTGTTAGAAAGTGACCAAAATCCAATGTCAAGCCCACATCTTAAACCAATGTCATATTGACGTCAAATACTGATATTTATTAACCAGGTATAGCAACCAAAATCCAACATCTGATAGACGTCATAGTGGTAACGTCCACAAGCGTCAAGCTGTAACATCATTAGACGTTGATATTTGGTTGATTTTAGGTTGGACGTTGGACACTGATGTCAGCCTGACATTGGGTTTCGGTGTCAACCCAATTTTCATTTCCAAACAAAATGCAATGTCGCCACAATGTTGTGGTACAATGTCAATCTGACGTCATGCTGACATCCTGTGCCCGCTGGGTGTTTAAAGCCATTTCGTTCATCATACAGTAAACATCCGCCATCTTCTCATCAGTAACATGCATCTAAACAGTCTCTGGGTCAATGTGTAAAGTGTGTGTAAAGATTTTGGACATCTTGGACTCTTTTAATGTTTCCAAACAGTTTGCTGCAATTATAAGTCGCCCATGTCTTGAGGTAGTTCATTATGATGCAATTTACCTTCTATGTGTTTTGATTGGATAGGAATCGCAGGTCTGATTTTTCTAATCCCATAGACAAGAAAAAAAAAAGTAGTGACTGCAGGTTGAAGGAAAGTAATGGAGTAAAAGTACCGATACAGCAATAAAAATGTACTCAAGGGAAAGTAAAAGTACAGATTTTTAAAACTACTTAGTTCGTTACAATTTCTTAGAAAAACTACTCAATTACAGTAGTTGTAGTGTTTGTAATTTGTTACTTTACACCACTGGTAGTAGTAGACCCCCCCAGCCCCTCCCCCCTTCCACACCTCCACCCCCATTATCAATTCAAACATTTACGTAGCACATAAACATTATGAATTAAAAGCTAGCCACAGAATGAACCACATATTTAACCACAAGTTACTGACAGAAACTGTCAGGTACAAATAATATACAGTATAATCACGGTTAGGTTATTTAAATTATCCCAAAATCATGTTTAGCATGACAAAAGATGCTTTGTTCTGTTTAAATGTTTCTAAACCTCTCTCATTTTTCTCTCTCATCTCCTCTGCTTCCACCCACCAGATCATTCAGCTCTAAATTTATCTTCAGTTACCTCATCAGTGCTATTATAATAGGGCAGTTCTCTACTCGTGAATCTATGCAGCGTCAGGGGTCCCACCTGACCCTGTATGAGTGCTAAGGCCTGAGAATTGGATTACAGCTTATCCATATCAGCAGCTGTAGCTTCCTGACAAAGCCCGTGGGCCCCTGGGCACGTTTCAAGCAAGCCAGAATTCACCAAGGACACTCCTGACTGGAAAAAGTGGAATGGCAGAGGAATATCTGGTGCATAATCCTCTTACCCCTCGACACATTACCTGATGCTCCGACAAATGAATTGATTAACACTACACCAACAGAAGCATAAGAAGTAAGAAATACTGTAAATCTCTATGTAGAAGCAGTTCCCAGCCACACAACAAGACAGAGTTTATTTCCAGCCTGACAACAGAGCCTTTCTAAATCAGTGTGATCGCAGTCTCACTGACAGGTTGTGACTAACTCATGCAGTGCCCCTAAATCACACACAGACACACACACTCAGACCTCACTGCATGCTTTTATTCTTAGTCCAGTTAATGAGGGCATTTTGGGTCAAAGCTGCAATACCAAAACAGATGCATGCTGTAACACAAACATTTGCCTATAACTGGAAATAACTGATGTGCTGGTTCTACTGGTCTTTCAAGGCAGTCCCTATTAGCTGGCCTTCTTTACGCCCTCTGTAATTCAGTCCCCTCTGGATCACAGCACCAGTGTAACACTCCAGTTTAACACCATTCTAAGGACTCTAAGTTGTCTTTTCTGGGATATATGCCTGACAACAAGGACCCTTAAGGCCACTTTGCATCTAGAGTGACTCTTGAGGCTGTTAGAGTGATGTTTACCCACACAGATGTTACCTAACCCCATAAACATCCACTCCCACCCACATCATGGTACTATTGTAACCTCTTTAGGTTGAACTCTAAGCACTTCAAGGAATATTTAAGCTAGCATGGGAGTCATCTTGATAATAAGGTCACATACCTTTGTAGGCTGCAACCTTTACATTTACTCAGTAAACCATGCAGCCAGTAGAGGTGCCATTGAATGAAAATATGTAATGAGAGTTCAATATGGAAATGAAATATGAAATCAAATAAATGAAATAAAAGAGTAATATTTACCCATGCAGATCTTACTTTCTGGCCTCTGTTACACTCACCCCAAAAAACCCATTCACGTCTGGGTCATAGCACCATTGTTCTGTTTGTACTCACACCAACCGAGAAGTGATTCAGTGTGGTGATTGCAGCATGGAAGCTGGGTGTACTAAGAAAGGCACCAAAGACTGCAGCCCGTAGTGCACCTCTTGAGGTCAGGGGAGCGATGTTCACCCACACTGCTCCTTGATTACACTTTCCTAAACCTCACTCCCATCCGGGTCACCAATGTAACACATCTGGTTCTATTCATATGTTTCCAAGTGGGAATCAAGCTGTCTTTTTCTGCATAAGAGGCAGGCACAGTATTAATGATGCAAAAGGCCAGGTGAGTGATGATTACCCGCACGGTTTCTACAAACTGGACGCTGTTACACGCACCTTACAAAATCACTCCCATCCAGGTCACAGCACCAAAGTAATGGTCCTGGTTTTACTCATAATTCTAAGAGCAGAAATTGAGCTGTTGTTTTTGGCATGGGAAGCAGGCACAGTAACAAAGATGCTAAAGTCTGCAGCCACTACTGCACCTCTGAAGGCCAGAGAGTGAAGTTTACCATACAACTGTCACTACCTGGCCTCATCACATTCACCTTCCACAAACCTCACTCCCATCCGGGTCACGGCACCAACACAACACATCTGTACTTCTACCACTCCATGAATTAACTGAATTTTATTTCTGCAATGAGAAGCAAATGCAGTTGTTAAAGTCTATAGTGAACTTCTTGTAGACAGGAGTGAAGTTTACTTGCAGCTTCTATACAAACTGACATCTAATACACACCTGCCTAATCATCACTCCAATCCGGGTCACGGCACCAATTCATCGACTCTTACTTTTACATGGAATATTGTACTATTTTTTTTTAGAAATTATTGATCCACATTTGTCATTATTTTGAATCTCTCTTTAAATAAAATCTATTCTCTTATAATCCTACGTTTACTTGGTGGGGCAACCTTCCAAAATCTACCCAATAGCAAACCAAAATAACTTGGCTTGACCTTACGGTTAAAAAAAGTTCTGTAGTATTTACAATTGTTTTGCCATGGAAACTATCCAAAATGTTAGTCCGTGAGTGTATCAGTGGACTATAGTGGGTCAGGTCATTTTTATAGCCTGAGGTCATTCGTCCAGTCTGACATCACGCACACAGATGATGTAAGGCAGTGAGAGCCAGTTTCAGTGGGAGGGCTGCTCATTTGGAACAGATAAAGGTGCTTTGTTTTCTTCACTTCCTTCTCCCTGGTACATGACTAGAACATTGTTCCTGTGTTATAGTATTTGCTCATTTGAAGGGAAACTGAGTTGCCCTTTGTGGATCTGACCTAACAGTCACATTTAGGAGAGGAGAAAGTGCATTTACCAAGATCCAAAGATAAACGTCCATCAGCATTAGTAAATTATAGAAATGGATACACTAAATATTATGAAATGACTAAGTTAAACACATATGCAATAGAATTAATGCAGATATAATGTAAAACCAACAAATGTTATACAGTACAAGGCAGGCACCTTTTAAATGATAATATTGTATGTGTAAATGATTATGTGAAGAAGCATGGCTGGTGGAAAATCAAATTGAGCATTTCAGGAAAAAAAAACATGTACAGTTGAAGTCAGAATTATTAGCCCCCCTTTGAATTATTTTTTTCTTTTTAAAATATTTGCCAAATTGTGTTTAACAGAGCAAGGAAATTTTCACAGTATGTCTGATAATATTTTTTTTCCTATTTGTTTTATTTTGACTAGAATAAAAGCAGTTTTTAATTTTTTAAAAAACATTTTAAGGTCAAATTTATTAGCCCCTTTAAGCTACAATTTTTTCCGAGTCTACAGAACAAACCATCATTATAAAATAACTTGCCTAATTACCCTAACCTGCCTAGTTAACCTAATTAACCTAGTTAAGCCTTTAAATGTCACTTTAAGCTGTATAGAAGAGTCTTGAAAAATATCTAGTAAAATATTATTTACTGTCATCATGGCAAAGATAAAATAAATCAGTTATTAGAAATGAGTTATTAAAAGAAATGTGTTGAAAAAAGTCTTCTCTCCGTTAAACACAAGTTGGGGAAAAAATAAACAAGGGCGCTAATAATTCAGGGGGGCTAATAGTTCTGACTTCAACTGTATATTTAAATGTAATAATATTTTACAACTTTATAATGCTGCTTTTACTGTTTATATGATAAATAAAGTGTGGTCTTGATAAGCATGAATGACCTCTTTGAAAAACAAATGACAGCAGTGCAGAAATAATTTGTCGAAAAGCTTATGCAAAAGCTGTCCTGTTTCAGATAATAATCTAAATGACAATGAGAATTAATTTTAGGCTGTATTATTAAAAATGATGTCAACAGGAACTTTATAGCTTTAATTGATGTGTAATTCCTGCAGGTTGCCTGTTGGCAGATCCTCTATCGTAGAGATTTTTTAAAAAACTATTAACAAATAAAATAAAACACTACTTTTTGGTTCAGAGTTCATTTTGACAGCAAATTTTAGTTTTAGTCATATTTTAGTCTTCTGAATCATTTTAGTTTTACATTTAGTTCATTTAGTTCAACTAAATTTCATAAGATTTTAGTCAACTAAATCTACTCTAGATTTAGTTGACTAAAATATATTTGATTTAATTTAAGTGTAATTTATTTAAATGTTGTGTACATTCATTCATCTAAAATATTCTAACCTAAAATGAAATAAAACAGTCTGATAAAATATGGAATATAGCTTTTCCATTGAAGACCAGAAATTACACATGCATGGTTTATTTATATCATAAGTAATATGTAAAATTATGTGTCTGCAATCAATCCACATGATAATCGCCCGCTTCTACCAGTGGACCAGTTACTTATCAAATGTGTGTGTGTGTGTGTGTGTGTGTGTGTGTGTGTGTCATAAATCACACACCAAGATTAATTCAGATTGGATATTTTCCCCAAAAAAATATTCCTCAATCATTTTCTTGTCTCGTTTTTATTAGTCAACTAAAATGTCACTATATTTTATTATAGTTGTCGTCATCATCACTTAATTTTTATTTAGTTTTCGTCTCGTTTTCATCGGTAGAAACTTGTTTGTCACGAAAATTATGATGAAATTTTTTGCCAATGAAATGAACACTGTTTTGGTTTGAATTCAAAAATATGGATGACCTATTAAAAGTAAAAAATATGAGGGAGAAAAAATATAAGATGCTTTTGTGTTTGAGCTAGAAAGCTTGTGGTTTCCAAAAATATATAATGAATGCGCTCTGAAGTTTGATGAAAAAATCTCTTGTTAGATTGCAAAACAGTAGTCAGTATAATTGTCCTGCGATTTCTATTTTTTCCACCATCATGTGCTTTTAGGGCCTCAGACTAAGTACTATTATACAAGTACAATGCATAAAAGGATTAGAAACTAAATATTCGTTTTTCACTATTTTACTTGTGTTACTTCTAGACACGACAATAAAACTAAAATCTCTTCACAAGGCAAAATCCTGGTCCATATAGTGCATCAAGCCAGGCCAGTTTCCCCACAGACTCATAACATCCTACCACTCAACCAAATGCATCAATATACTAAAGACTATCAGCAATCACCAGAAGAGCTCATCTGAAGGATACAGAGTCACTTTAAATATTGTACTGAGACTCACGTGCCTCCATTAGACCCATGCATTATGGGATCAAGGGAGTTAACATAAATTATGATTTCTTCTAAAAAAATAACATCCAGCAAGCTTCCAGCTAATGATTCATAATGGAGCATTTAACAACTCCAAACTGTAATGTGGTTCCCTCACCGGTAGGTCATTTATAAGGAAAAACAAGTGTTTTAGTGGTGTGCAACACAGGCCAAGACATAACAGACTGAATTTGTGTCCATGCGCTAAGCGGAAAATGTGCTAATCTTTGCCAAGCCAGTGAAATGCAAGCCACTGATTATTGCAGTGAAGGAAAACACTGTTTTTGTAAAAGTGAAAAGGAGGGAAATAAGCATCCTTTAGATTTTAGTGTTAAATTTCAATAAACCAGCAGCAGACCAAACATTGGCTACTTTGATGGTTTATGCAATTCCCTGCTGAACACAACCTCTAAAGGTAAACCAGACGCAGAGAGGACTTACAAAATCGTCTTACTTCCAAAAAGACAAATAAATAAAGGTCCAGTTTCACAAACAGGGCTTAGATTAAGCCAGGACTAGGCCTTAGTAAATTAGGCTATTTAAGCCACATTTATAAAAATGGCCTTAGAAAAATATATTACTGGTGTGCACGTGGAGACAAAAAAAATGACACTGACGTATTTCAAGACATCTCACCGCAAGTTATTTTGAGTTGAGACAGCTCAAACATGCAATTTAATCTTGACTAGCCTTAAACCTTGTTTGTGAAACCGGGGGAAAGACTTAAATAAACAAATAAAAACATTTTACTTGTGTATATATAATCCACACTGGCCAGAGTTAAATTAACATTTTCAAAAGTGTTAACAATTTAACACTGGCTCAAGAGTTTTTTTTTTCTTATTTTATCAGTAATTATTCACATACTTTATAAATGCAATACATACTGTTCTATTCAGGCATTATAAAACATTAAGGGCCCTATCATACACCCGAGCAACATTGCGCTGATATGTGCGCCCATAGGTGTTCTGGTCTAAAAAAGGAGGCGTGTTGAGGCGCATTGCTGGCGCGTTGCTATTTTGAGGAACTTAAATAGATCAAATCAGGTCTATAGTCCAGCGCAGAGCCCGTTAGTTGTGTGCCTCGCTAACACATTGCTTAATACACACAGGGTGTACAGCAATACGCAAATATTTTAACAACTGAAAATTAATTAAAATATTAAGGATATATATAGGATATAAATATAAAGAATTAAAATATTACGAAAAATATAATTTTCTAGCCTACATAAATATAAAAACCATACTTTCACGCCTTCTTCATCTCGGGGGGGCTTTTTCAGTTTACTCATGACAATTTGCTTTTGTATAATGTTATTATTATTAGCAGTATTACTTATTATAGGCATATTTATATTTGTTTTATTAAAAACAAGCTTAGATTTGCCCACCTGTCAGGTTTTAGACCATATGGGGCATAGCATGTGTATTTGGATATAAGTGTTTTTGAGCACACTTTGTTATTATTGTTCATTTATTCGTTTGCTGGAAATTAGAACTGAAGTTAGAAATAGTTTTGAAACAAATCTTTGCGCTTAACAAACGAAATTAATTATGTATAGGCTAACAGATGTCTGTGCGTACAACATGTTTCCCTATCAACGAGAGTGAAAGCGAAAGTAAACAATGAGGAGGCTCATCTCACATTCTCGCGCTGTAGATGTTCTGTTTAACTGTTTTCTCTCTAGTGAAGTGTTCAGTTTTTCCACTTACAAAGTCCGCCATGTAAATAGCAAATGCACTATGGCATGACGCAACTGACTTTTGAAAGGAATGGGAGATGAGACTCTGATTGTTTTATTCTCAAAACACACCTATAACTCATTAAAAGAATAAGCTCAACCCTGTTAGACCATGCGCCACAGCGCAAAGTGGATTTTTCCGTCCTTAAAATAGCAAAAGTGGATTCTGACACGCCCTTAATGCGTTTGCGCCCTGCGCTTTGCACTTTGCGTATGGATCGTCAAAATAGAGCCCTAAGATTTGTTGGTTCAGAGCAAATTAGTTGCATAATAAACCAATACAAAACAACATAGTTTCACATTTCATTTTTAAACAATCACTGAATTACTTCATGTTGTCCCAACACAAATCGATTAAGTAACTTAATCGTGATTTACAAATTTAAGTGGATTGAACTACGTTGTTTAGAAAACAAACTGTGTTGTTTCAACTCATTTTAAAATAAGTAGTTTGAACAAGCAGCAAAACTCATTTTTTGAGGGTAGGTCTGACTGGTATACTTAGACTGGCACGGCTGTAGTCCCTCTTTTCTCACAAAACACAATAAAGATGTTAGGCATGGAGAAAATTGAGAAATTAAAAAAAAATGTATTTCTCTAAAGATGTATTTGTATATTTTTTAAGTAAAATTATATGTTGCAGATATACAAGACTGAATAACTGATTTCTTTATAATGGGGTCAATGACGTTATGATAATTTTATGTTAAACTGTTATTTTGCTTGGAATAATCTACCATTAAAAAGTAAGGTTATTTGTTTGTTATAAAAATGGAAAATGCCATTAATTTTAACCTTTGTTTCCACTCAAATAAACAGGAGCATTGATGTTGATAAGAAATACTTGTTGAGGAATGAATGAGCATATTAGAATGATTTCTGAAGGAGACTGGAGTAATAATGCTGAAAATGTTTGACAATTGAAAGGATTTAAAAATACACAATAAATTAGAAAATTATAACAGAAAATGTAGTTAATAATGAAGAGTGATGCCAATATTTTAATTTGAATATTGTCAATATATTAAAAAATAATATTAAAATATTTTATAATAAAATATAAAAAATATATATATTCAACTGGGTCACTGCTTAATAATATTTGAAAAAAAAAACTAATTTAAAAGTCGTAATGAAAATTATTAATGAAGTTGGTATCATCATCATCATCAAGTTTATGGTTATTTTCAACACAATGTCACAGCAATTCGTAACCTTTTGATTTAGTGGCTAATTCGTATGAATTCGTAAGATCTAATTCATACAATTTAGTACGATTTGCTCATCCCCCAATGGCGGTTGGGTTTAGGGGTGGGGTTAGGTGCCACGTCTCCTTTTTAAAATCGTACAATTTTGTACGACTGAACTCGCACGAATTCGTACAAATTAGCCACGAAACTGACAAAGAGTAAAATACTTACGTTTTCTTGTGAGATCAGGCTGTTATTTTATAAGTCAACGAAAAAAATTGGTCACTAAGGAAGCAATAACAATACATATAAATAAATATAATGAGTATAATATTTAGTTTTTGTGTCAGCAATGTTGGTTTTTACATTTTAACATAAATGTCATTCAGTTTAACAATATTTTATATATCAAACCTTTTGTCAGGCATATTTAACAAGAGCCATTTAATCACATACTAACAGATACAGTGCTCAGCATAAATGAGTATTTTTATCCATTTCTCAGTAAATATGGGTAATATATATTGGTGCATTTGAACAATACAGATTTATTAAACAAATATATTTATTAAATTCATGGAAAATATTGCAAAAAAATTACAAACTTCAACAAATTGTAAATATTTTTGTTTCTCTTGATTTTTGCTATTTTTGAAAATGTTAATTAATATTTTTCTATGACATATAATCTGGGTGTAATACTTTTGAACCATTATTGTACGTTATTTTGTTAGATTAGCTCCAGATTTTGCTTCAATACTGACTAAACTACTTCATGTGCACAAAAATAATATTGTAAAGCATCCTATAGGTAATATTAATTTAAATGAGAGATTTGTGGAGGGTGTACTCATATGTGCTGAGCACTGTACAATTTAAGCATCACAGGGCAGCCTCAAAATACTTACTAATTATTTTAAATCTTTAAACTTTTTTACTCTGAAAAAGTAAAATACACCAGAAAATCATATGCATCTAATAATACCTCCTTCAATGAGTTTCATTTTTAAAGTCTTGTCATACTGTTAAAAACCAAAAAAAATAAAAAATAAATAATCATATTAACTCTTCATCTCAACTTAAATCAATCAAGCTGATTCAAAAAATAAATTAAACTAAATAATATTTTTTTAAACCTGACTGACTTCTTAATTAAGTTAAAGTAACATGAACACATTTTTTGTCATGAATTTGTTTCATTTTTTACAGTGCATGAGCTGCAGAAACATGTATTTTTTAATTTAAACTGATGTGCTATGTCTTAGTTATGCTTCAGGAATGCTGCAAACCAGTGTGGGCCCTGTCTTAACATGTATCTCATCACTTGAAAGAAGTTAAAACATGTCAACACACCAGAGGACCCAAGGGAGAGAGTCGATGGAGCCTTTGTGTGGGCAAAACTGTCACGATGAAAGATTTTCTCTCTCAAACTCTAAACATTGCAGCGACTTCTGAAGGTAGACTCAAATGCAGGAAAACGACTACTCTTTTACCACATAATAAAAGAAAACTGTCGTGGAGAATAAAGCATGTGGAGCATGCTATTTTTTTAACAATGGAGTCTGATGTCAGAGATGAACACAAATACACTCTCAAAATGTTCTTTAATTTTTTTCTGCTTGTGTAAAATGAGAATAAAAAATAAAACAACACAATTCTTGCCATTTTTTGAAGAATTTATTTGTTTTGGGTTCATTCATTCATTTTCTTTTCGGCTTAGTCCCTTTATTAATCTGGGGTCGCCACAGCGGATTGAACCGCCAACTTATCCAGCATATGTTTTACGCAGCGGACGCCCTTCCAGCCGCAACCCTTCACTGGGAAACATCCATATACACTCATTCACAAACACACTCATACACTACGTTCAATTTTTAGCATACCCAATTCACCTGTACCACATGTCTTTGCACTTGTGGGGGAAACAGGAGCACCCGGAGGAAACCCACACGAACATGGGGAGAATATGCAAACTCCACACAGAAATGCCACTGACCCAGCCGAGGCTTGAACCAGCGACCTTCTTGCTGTGAGGCGAACACGCTACCCACTGCGCCACCTGTTTTAGGTTCAATTCACTGAAATTTGTAAAAATTAATAATAAGATAAACTTAATTGCTTGTATTGAGACAACATGGAGGGATTGTGCACAACCTAGTCGATGTGTAGTCCCCGGCATGCTTTGTGTGCATTGCATTTCAAAATGAAAATCATTATTTACTCACCCTTTACTTGTCTGTTAAACGCAAAAGAAGATATTCTGAAGAAACCTGACACCATTGACGTCAATATTTTGTTTTTCCTACTATGGATGTCAAAGGTTACAGATTTTCAGCTTTCCTCAAAATATGTTCTTTGTGTTCAACAGAAGAAAGAGCCCCATAAATGTTTGTAACCGTAAATTTTAATTTGGGGTGAACTATTCTTTAAGAGGGCAAATGCTGACAACAAGAGTAAAATTAGCAGGGTTCATACACATTTTTACTACAAAAATTCCATGACTTTCCATGAATTTTCCAAGACTTTCAAGTAAATTTTCATGACCTAATGTTTCATGCAATATCTACATATGTGTGATAAAAGAAAAACAATGCATGTTGAAATTTATTACAGCATATCGTAAAACATGCAACAATCTATTTAGTTTCAGTTTATATTTATATCTATGCAAAGTTGATTTAGATAATGCTTACACCACACTAATAATATGAGAGTATGTGATCGGCCAAGGACAGAAAAGAAGTAAAGACAATTAACTTATATTAAAGTATACAGATATCTGTTTTTCCTGACTTTTGTGGGTTTTCTGTTTTTTCCAAAACTTTTCCAGGCCTGGAAAATGCCATGTCAAAATTCCTTGACTTTTCCAGGTTTTCCATGACCCTATGGACCCTGTATTAGGTGTTTTACGTTAAGAGAAAGACTTGTTAGAGTTAATCTTCACTAGGAGAGATTTGGAGTTTACCAGCTTGCAGAAGAGTGGTGCAGCTTTATTTAACAGCAAAATTTGTCATTTCACTCATTAAGCAATAACTGTACTGATGTGAGTTCCTGGATCATTCTCAGTTAACTATATAAGCATTATTAAAATAGCTGTGAAGTTTAACCTGCAATAATTAACAGAAAATTCAGTTTTTCTAAATTAAGTGATCGAGATTAATTGGCTCAATAAGAGTAAAGTGTGCTCCAGAGAGGTTTAATTCATTAGTGGTGTATTCTATAGTCTTTGGTTTAAAATGAGTTTTGTTTAAAAATGAGTTTCTTGAGTTCCATTTGCCTAAAATAAGCTGAAATTCAAATGAGTGGAAATGTGTGTTATAATTAAATTAAGTAATGCCACTGATTTATTTATACATTATTATTTTTACTTGCATTTTAAACACAAATAAAAACATTTTAAAACAGATTTAAATACAAATAGAAAGTACTGTGTTGAAAAAGTAACAGAATACAGATGATGTGTTTTAAAAATACACAAACTACAATGTGTATTACAATGGGCAAACAATTACTGTTATTCTGACATTCTGACATCTGTAATAACTATGTGAATGATACACTTACTCTGTCGCTGTTTAGTTGTCCCAGTTTATAGTTTTAGACGGTGTAAAAAAAATCATCATATGGTAAAAAGCTAAACTTACACCCTGACACAACCTTTTTTTAACATGATCCAATTTATGCAACTGGACTCCAACCTTTGAAACTGACTCTCTCAATATTTTAGTTTTGTTTTTTATGAGAGTCCTCACTCCATATTTTGTGTGGAAAAGTAACTTTCCAATGTTAGAGCTTTTTCTTTTAAACCTGCAGATTGTACAACTGTAAAAAAATTCTTGCTTCCTGAATTTTTTTGTTAAATTAAATGAACCTTTATAATCATCTCAACTTCACAACAATCAACAATCATAGTGAAAAATATAAATAAAAAATATGAAGTTACATTTTGTACAACTTAAAAATGTTGTTGAAACCTGATTCACTTATTAAAATAAGTTAAAGCAACATAAAAATATTTGTAATATTAGTTGACTTCTGTCAATAACATTTACAGTGTACATGAATAATGGATTTGTGGAAATACAGTAAGCCAGCCATTAAAGGAATAATTCACCCAAAAATGTGAAAATTCTGTCAACTTCTACTAATCCTCCACTTGTTTCAACAACTGAGTTTTTTCTTGCGAAAAATGGATAGTCTGAAGATGTTGCAAAGCAGCAGCTAATGGCCTTCATAGTATTTTTGTTCTGACTATAAATGTCAATAGCTGCTAGTTTACAAGATTCTTCAAAAACTTCTTCTTTTGTGTTCAACGGATAAACGTTGAGAACAAGTAAATGCTAAAGAAATTTTCTTTATTGGTGAATCGTTTTAAGGCTTAGTCCCTTTATTGATTAGGGGCTCTCCACAGCAGAATAAATCACCACTTATCCACATATGTTTTTGTGCTGCGGATGCCCGTCCAGCAATAACCCATTCACTGGGAAACACCCATACCAATTCATATAGCGCATGTCTTTGGACTTGTGGGGGAAACCGGAGCACCCAGAGGAACCTACGTGAACAGGGGAAGAACAAGAAAAACTCCACACAGAACGACACTGACCCAGCCGACCAGCGATCTTCTTGCTGTGAGGTAACAGCGCTACCAACTGCGCCACAAGCGCTGCCCTAGATTACCTATTTAAATACAATTAAAGTGGCTTGATTTTAGATATATGTTGTTTTTATGATATTACATTTTTGCTTTACATTTTCTTTTGTTAATTTAAAATAACTTATTCACTTGGTATTATTATTATGGAACTTCTACATCATTTTTTTCAGTCCGAGAATTTTGGCCAACTGATTGTGTAGATGGACTGTGTCTGTTGTTTTGTGGCTTGTTAGCAACAAATAAACTGTCAATGAACTGTAAACTTAAGATTTTCAAATAGATTTTTGCTATTTGCTAATTTGCATACAAATTCATTAGACATTTTTTCGAAGGCTTTTAAATACAAAATGGCATTTTGTTTTTCAAATACATGTACATCTGAACTACTGCCCACCGTTCCAAAATGGACTTGAAATGCTTCTATTTCTTGATCTCCAGTACTGACCTCACCTCATACAAAGCAGAAATTACATCCACTGAAGTATCAAAGGCCTGCAATTGCTTAATGACCTTTACTTGAACCGTGGACAAATAAGGCAGACTCTCTGTGCTTCAGGTGCTGTATGGCTTATTTGATGTATGTGAATAGGCAGGGTGACCTGTCTGTGCTTCCACTGGCTGTCTGCCTTCTCAACACAGGAAAAACTCGAAAATTAAACTCAAGTGAAAGAACAGATACGGAGTGAAAATTGAACGTATTTAAAGTGTCTGGCCAAAAATATACTTGAGTAAAAGTTGAAAAGTTATTAAATTACAAACAAAAAGTACCCTAACAAAAAAAACAAAGAGTGGAATTCGTGTTTCAATCACATTGAGTTAATCCTCCAATGTAAAGTAAAATAAATCTTCATTCATTTTCCTCAGGCTTAGTCCTTTATTCATCACAGGTCATCACAGCGGGATGAACCGCCACCTTTGCAGCATATGTTTTACGCAGCGGATGCCCTTTTAGCTGCAACCTAGTACTGGGAAACATCCATGCACACTCATTCACACACATACACTATGGCTAATTTAGTTTAACCCAACTCACCTATAGCACATGTCTTTGGATTGTGGGGAAAACCGGAGCACCAGAGGAAACCCAAGTGAACACGGGGAGAACATGCAAACTCCACACAGAAATGCCAACGGGGCCCAGCCGGACTCAAACCAGCGACCTTCTTGCTATGAGGCGACAGTACTAACAGTGGGAAAATGCAATGGCAAATGCCAAAAATATATATTAAATGCATAATCCAACAAATAATATGCAGCAGAATGAAAACTATATAGCCTTAAAGGGATATTGTGTCCTTTGTCTTTAAAGTGTCAGTATATAATAGTTAAAATATAATTATAATGGCATTTATTTACACCAAGGGACCACTAGGCAAGATTCACACTTGCAAGTATTTTAAATGTTGCTTTAAACTGTTCTTTTTTAGGAGATCTGATTCAAAAACTCTACACAGAAATGCCAACTGACCTAGCTGGGGCTCGAACCAGTGACTTTCTTGCTGTGAGGCAATTGTGCTACCCACTGCGCCATCGTGTTGTCCAGCAATCAAAATTTTTATTGTATATGTGGAACTCTGTATTGTGCATTCTGCCAGTAAACTAAACAGACAGCTAATGGATATACAGCTAGAAATTGAGATACCATCTGAACATTCTGAGTGGATTTACTGAATTCCATCATTCATTCATTATCTTTTCGGCTTAGTCCCTCCATTAATCCGGGGTCGCCACAGCGGAACGAACCGCCAACTTATCCAGCACATGTTTTAAGCAGCGGATGCCCTTCCAGCCGCAACCCATCGCTGGGAAACATCCATACACACATACATAAACTACGGACAATTTAGCCTTCCCAATTTACCTGTACCGCATGTCTTTGGACTGTGGGGGAAACTGGAGCACCCGGAGGAAACCCACGCAAACGCAGGGAGAACATGCAAACTCCACACAGAAACGCCAACTGACCCAGCCAAGGCTCGAACCAGCGACCTTCTTGCTGTGAGGCGACAGCACTACCTACTGCGCCACTGCGTTGCCTACTGAATTCATCTTTTTTGTTATTTCCCAGAGGAAAAAATATGCTCTAAATAATACCGTTTTTATTTCAGATTTTGAAGAAATGTAAACAGTAGCTCAAAAAGAATATTTTCAAGTCAGATTTTTTTTTACATCTGGTACAATGCTGTTTAAAACTACGATTGTTTCTTGCAGCTTAAGACTTTCATTTTTGATTTACTTTTTCATTTTATTCACTTTTTTATTTACCATTTTTAAGTTGTATAAAGAAAAAAACTGCATTAAACTGAAAAAGTATCTGTTGATTAACAGTTTTCGTATTTTATGATTCTCAAGTGTATTTAGTTTATTTGGAGTTTTGAATTGCATTATGAGATATTGATCTCACCCATATCGATTTTAGATGTTGATGTTAATAACTTGATTGATGTCAAGTTTCACAAAGTGACTTTTTATTGACATTTTAGTTGTTTAAAATAAAATAACGTGTAATAAATAATATATATATATATATATATATATATATATATATATATATATATATATATATACAGAAATAAGTCTGTAAAATACCAGAAAGTGTACTGGCAGTTTATTACAAGGCTTTTGTACCGTAATATAGCTACAACACCAACCCAGACAATATTAAAAATGATAATAAAGTCACTTTTTTAAACTTTTCAAGGTTAAAAGTAGGGGGCGACACAGTGGTGCAATGGGTAGCATGATTGCCTCACAGCAAGAAGGTTGCTGGTTCGAGTTGGCATTTCTGTGCTGAGTTTGCATGTTCTCCCCGTGTGTGGGTTTCCTCCGGGTGCACTGGTTTCCCCCACAGTCCAAAGACATGCGGTACAGGTGAATTGGGAAAGCTAAATTGTCTGTAGTGTATGAGTGTGTGTGTGAATGGGTGTGTATGGATGCTTCCCGGTGATGGGTTGCAGTATAGAAGGGCATCCTCTGCCTGAAACATGTGCTGGATAAGTTGGCGGTTCATTCCGCTGTGGCGACCCCTGATGAACAAAGGGACTAAGCCAAAAATAAAATGAATGAATGAATGAAGGTTTAAAGTTGTTGGAAGAAAGATCAAGGTCTCATGATGCAATTCAAAAGCATAAAAAAGAAGAAAAAATAAAATCAAAACATGAATCAAAAATATGGAAATACACAGATATTTTTTACACAGCAATAAGCCACATTTTTAGTTGAAATAATTATTTATAATTATTATATTTAAATATTATAATTCATATACAGCACAGATTTTTCTTCAGAGATGTACTCTAGAGTCAGTTCTTTAATTGAGCATCCTCTGAAATAATATTTAAGTTCATCAACCCTAAAATTACTCAGGTATTTTACAACCTTAAATGATGTCAGAGCTGTCAGGAGACCCTGAGACAGAAGCACATGGGAACCACTTGCTATTTAAAGGGCTCTGACATCACCTAGTGGTGAGATCGGTAATATCAGTATATGCTCTGTGATGCTATTGAACTTTAAAAGCTATGTAATCTGATACAACAGTGTGATATGAAAGGCTATTTGGATCCATTAACCTAAGCAGGACACCACTGAAACGTAGTATTGTGATGGAGAGAGGAGGAAGTTGCTCTCTTTCAGCACATTCTCAGCGGTTTTCTGCTCTGGTTAACAAAAAGCAGTTGAGTTAACACTGCTGACCAGAGCACCTTCCTCTCACTAATTGCCTGTCTTGCTTAAGTTAATTACCTTTGTGATGTGAGCACTCAGGAGAAACCTCAGACATGGCCATGCTGAAGTGCAATAATCAGCTTTATGGTGTTTCCTGGAACCCAGTAAGGACAATAATTTTAAAGTTTAAAATGCTAAAGGTGTTTTTATGTGTATGTTTATACATTTTTCAAATTTTAAATAAAAGTAATCAGTAGTTCACAAAATTAAACAAATATATTATAAATACAGAGAAAATGCTCAAAAGTTTATTCTTTATCTGTGTTTGTATCTCCTAATTTATGTTATTTATTTAATTTATGAGTGTTTGAGTAAATATTAACTTTTGTTTTATTCTATAAACTACTGGTGCCATTGCTTTCTTTCCTTTTCTATTTGGCAGAAAAGAAATGAATACACTTAATTTGTCAAGATTATACACAATGAAGTTTTAAAAACAAAACTTATTTTCATTGTGTTTCTTGATGTAATGTCAATGTAAAAGTTCATATTTTGCATAAGGTTTCATGTTTTCAGATATATTTATATTTATTTTTAGATTCTTAACAAGAGTTAAGAAGTATTGTTTTGGTGGAATAGCTATGATTTGGCAGAATTCTGATAATTCTGATTCAATTAAATAAAGACATTTGCTATTATGTTTCATTTTTTGAACAAAATAAATGCTCTGACAAAATTTTACTCCTAAAAGCATCAGTTTCCAAAAATAAATCAAATTTATATATATATATATATATATATATATATATATATATATATATATATATATATATATATATAATATATATAAAATAGAAATTATATCAAATTGTATTGTACTTTGGTAGTATGTTCATGATTCTCAAGTTTCTCAAGGTAATATGAATTACAAATAGATAGATAGATACACTATCTGACAAAAGTGTTGTCGCTTATTCAAGTTTTCGGAACACTAAATAATAACTTGACTTCTAGTTGATCATTTGGCATCAGAAGTGGCTAATATGAAAGCTAAAGGCCTCTAGATTACGCTTATTTTACCAAAATAAAATCATATCATGTCTTGATTTTTAATTATTTAATTAGGACAGTAAGGTCTGACTTTGCTTAGACAAAAGTCTTGTCACATAACAGAAATACTCTACAGTATAGAATATAAAGTCATGGAGCACCTTGACCTTCTATGCTTTCAAGAACTTTGATGTGGGGGTTGATGTATGAGAAGGAGCTCCATCCTGCTGAAGAATTTGCCCTCTCCTGTGGTTTGTGATGTAATGGGCAGCACAAATGTCTTGATACCTCAGGCTGTTGATGTTGCCATCCACTCTGCAGATCTCTCGCACACCCCATAGTGAATGTAACCCAAAACATGATTTTTCCTTCACCAAACTTAACTGATTTCTGTAGGAATCTTGGGTCCATGCAGATTCCAATAGGTCTTCTGCAGCATTTGTGATGATTGGGATGCAGCTCAACAGATGATTCATTGGAAAAATCTACTTTCTGCCACTTTTCCAACTGATCAACTAGACAGTCAAGTTATTATTTGTTTCTCTTACAACTGGGATCGACGACAAGACTTTTGTCAGGTAGTGTGGATGGATGGATGGATGGATGGATGGATGGATGGATAGATAGATAGATAGATAGACTGCTGAAATAGAAAGAGACTTCATGCTACCCCTTAAACTTAAGAACCGTGTCATACTCAGATTCAATGTTATCTTTGTTTTCACAGAACATTAAATGTGTGGGAAGTCTGTAAAAATGCATGAAATATCAGAACTGTATTAATAATTCATACACCACATGGTGTCCGCAGCTGTGCCATTCTCATAATCTGTCATAAATAGTGAAAGGTTTGCTTTAACTATTCATTCAGTCATAAAATGTCATGCAAAATTAACACTCCAGGTAACCGATACATCATGTTAACATTATACATAACAGGTTAACATTATACACACAGCTGGATCAAAAGCTAAATCAAAAACACTTTGAACTAATTACCAAAATGTGATGGTTTGGTTAAAAAAAAAAAAGGACAAACAGAAAAAAATAAACAAACGGACTAACGTTAACCTTCATTTTCTATTAAGTTTCCTTCAGAAACAGATGAAATGTTCGTTATGAATATAGCGTAAAATTGTTATGTCTTTACCTTTATTGGTGCTTCAAATTCAGTCTCCATTTTTTCATTTACACTAATAGATTTTAGCATAACACTTCCTTTATTTACTTCGAAGAAAGTGTTGGAAGAAACTAAAGTGGCTTGCTGCCATCTAGTGGACACCTTATCAAACTACATTGAATATCTCTGGACAAGAGACCATTTATGAAAATGTACACAAACGATAAACAAATTATTTTCTCACTAATTTTCCTTATTTCTTTATTGGTCAGCGTAATCAACTCTCTATTCCGTTTTTTAAAATATTTTTTAATTCTGTAGTAAACCCATATGCCGGCTAATATTAAATAGGCTACACAACTGTCACTTGAAATGTTTTTACAGAAAACTAGAAACTACCTTTATAGCTAGATGCTCTAAACTTACAGTACTGTTTTGTAGCTGAAGAAGCTTGAAAATTGTACAGACACTGTTTTCAGTCCACACCAAATTTGTTCCACTTAGAGGAGTGTTCTTCCACATTTCCATGGAGTTTGCATTAGTTTACCATTATGTCTGCATTCGCCTTCATAACCACTAGAGGGACTTGTGTTATACTGCAGCAGCCTACTATACCGTTACACTGTATCAGTATTTGTAGCTCACACACATGAACTCACAAAATAAGCACTCAGTTCTACACTATGACACATACTAGTCTTTTTGCCAATATCGTTTGATTGATACACAAAACAGATCAATAAATCAGACAACAAATTTAGGTAGAACAATTTTTCAATAAACTCAGATACGATCAGACCTGATGATGCTTGAATTTTAGATTTTTACATTTATTTTGTAAATCATGATCATTTAAGTTGTTTTGCTTTTGCCTACAGCAATGGGTATTCTGGAATGTGGATTCAGATACTTTTACCTGTCTGAATTCATAAATCTGCAAAAGAGGGTATATCAGTTTATGAAAAAAAATAAATAAATAAATAAATAAAAGAAAGAAAGAAAAAAGAAAGAAAGAAAGAAAGAAAAAAAAGAAAAAGAAGAAAGAAAATTAAAAATGTTGATGATTAGAGCAACTTCCACAACAACAATGCCAAGATCACCCAGCAAAAATGCAGCATCAGTCAACAACATTCCATTTTAAGCTAGAACTTTGCAAGAACCTTGGGCAGTCAATAACATTAATGCAAGAATTACAAGAAAGTGGCAGTCTGACATAATTATCCATAGCTATCAATATTCTGAGGTTTTTACAGAGAGGGACATGTTTATACATAATTTACATAGACCATAAATTATAGACCTTTAATTTTTATTTTATAGCTTAGTAAACAAAGCTAAACATTTTTAACCTGTGTTCTGTTCTAGACTATGAAAACACCAACATATTAAATTACATAATGCCTATAGGCCTATTTGTATATAGGATAACATTTTTAAAATTGCAATTCTAAAACATGGGTATTGTAATAACAATTTTTACTTAATTTTTTCTGCAGTGGCTGCAGACAAAATTGGGGTATTGGTAAAAAAAAAAAACACAGAAACAAAATATAACATAATTAGCCTACTATGATCAAGGATAATAAATTATTAAAGACATAGCTTATATAAACATCTATAAATGTTAAGCCAAACAAGACAGAAAAGTAGCAGATCGCTCAACGTCGACAAAAAGCTAATGGTACTATAAGCTCAGTGTCGTTTATTGCAGAACAAAGGTGTACATTTGTATGTATTTTATGTATATTTTAAAGTAGGCTTAATATAGAAATTGCAGAGGCCATTTGTGGCATATTTAAAGTGAAACAGCATCTTAAACAAGATAAAAATACAATACAGGACTTGATTTGTCCACTGGGAAGCTGATTGGATGGTTTGAAGGTTGTGGTTTGCTACTGGTGGATCTGATGTTAGTGAGAGTTGTCACGCCCTCATGTCAGTAAATGTGTAAACTAAGAAGAGATGTTTTCAAGAGGGGGAAATTATTTTGATAAAATAAAATAAAAAATACAAGGACATATGAATAAAAAATGATGTGCTGGATAAACCCTGCAAAATCCCATAAAAATTGATTTCATGCTTACTTCAAAAGGACTGGAAGTGTGCCAGCTTTTCTTATGAATTACAAATCAGTGCATCCATCATCTGGTCTGTACACTCCAGCCATTTGTGTTTGCAATAGCTCAACAACATGGGTGTGTGACTATTAGCCTGTATTACATCATACTTTTCAATTTTCAGCACTAATGATGGTATGATAAAGCCCAGGAGGAGAATAGTGCTTGGAAACGGCTGTAGTTCAGTAGGGAAATGATGCCACTGCTGCCACAGTAACCAGTGCCAACAGCAAACAGCCCATTCTCTCAGCAGAATATGTGATCAGTTGATATATTTGATATCTAATTTTACAAACACATTTCACAAACTGTAAACGATTACAAGTCAGACAGAGCATAAATTAGATGCTTGTGAACAGAGTCATGCTTGAGGAGGAAGCCATGGAAACCAAGGTTGGCAAAATTCAGAAATTGACAATTGGTTGTTTTTCAGAACATGGCAGAAAGTGATAATTATTGAATATGAACATATTTATAGATATCTGTCAGTGGTTGATTTTATAGCAAGTATGCGTGCAGTGTTCTCTATTTAAAGAAGCTAGTGTGCTCTGATAATAATAGTAAGACAAATCAAGCAGGCAGAAGCATTTTAAAATAACAAGATGTCCATAAATTGTATTATTGTCATACCAGCCAATATTTTTCCCCGAATTCAATTCAATTTCACTTCAACTTTATTTCTATAGCGCTTCTACAATGTAGATTGTGTGAAAGCAGCTTAACATAGAACTTCTAGTAAACTAAAACCACTTCAGTCCAGTTTTCAGAGTTTAGTTCAGTTCAGTGTAATGTAAATTTCACTTCTGAAAGTCCAAAACCAAGTTCCAAACCAAGCAAGCCAGTGGTGAGGAACAAACATCACCCACAAACTTGTCCAAAGTGAAGGAAAAAAACCTTGAGAAAAACCAGTCTCAGTTGAGCACAAAGTTCTACAGTTCTCCTCTCGAATGAAAAGTTTTTCACTCCGATTTTTTTTTCTCCTAGAAACCTCGCATAATTTGTATGGCCAAATCAAATGACAACTCACTTTTTGTCCATGTTTTTCCAGTTGCCAGACCTTCTATGAAGCTCATCACCTCAAATTGATGAAATATTCAAATCTCAAAGCATTTTTACCTCAATATGGCAACATATGTTACAACCTAGTTGGTAGATGAAGGATTTGAACTGCAGCAGTAGCAACATCAGTAGTAGTCAGTGGCGGAAAGAGTACTGAAAAAATATACTCATGTAAAAGTAGCATTACTTGCCTAAAAATGTAGTGTAGGTAGAGTAAAAGAATCTGTTGTAAATATTACTCAAAGTATGAGTAAAAAGTAGCCCTTTCAAAAGTACTCAAGAGTAGTGAGTTGTGAGTATTACACTGTAAAAAGCTGATGGATTTACATGTAATTTGTGGATGTGTGTAAACGTAACATTCTGTTGTAGATTTAGTTATTGCTCAGCAGACACACAATGTCATAAGATGTTAATATTAGGTTAGATTTAGGTTTTGATGTCAGGTGACCAATTTTCAATGTCTAGCCAGCATTAAGGACAAAGGTTTTTTGACGTCCAATAACAATGTCATATGATGTTGATATTTGGTTGATTTTAGGTTGTGTTAGAAAGTGACCAAAATCCAATGTCAAGCCCACATCTTAAACCAATGTCATATTGACGTCAAATACTGATATTTATTAACCAGGTATAGCAACCAAAATCCAACATCTGATAGACGTCATAGTGGTAACGTCCACAAGCGTCAAGCTGTAACATCATTAGACGTTGATATTTGGTTGATTTTAGGTTGGACGTTGGACACTGATGTCAGCCTGACATTGGGTTTCGGTGTCAACCCAATTTTCATTTCCAAACAAAATGCAATGTCGCCACAATGTTGTGGTACAATGTCAATCTGACGTCATGCTGACATCCTGTGCCCGCTGGGTGTTTAAAGCCATTTCGTTCATCATACAGTAAACATCCGCCATCTTCTCATCAGTAACATGCATCTAAACAGTCTCTGGGTCAATGTGTAAAGTGTGTGTAAAGATTTTGGACATCTTGGACTCTTTTAATGTTTCCAAACAGTTTGCTGCAATTATAAGTCGCCCATGTCTTGAGGTAGTTCATTATGATGCAATTTACCTTCTATGTGTTTTGATTGGATAGGAATCGCAGGTCTGATTTTTCTAATCCCATAGACAAGAAAAAAAAAAGTAGTGACTGCAGGTTGAAGGAAAGTAGTGAAGTAAAAGTACCGATACAGCAATAAAATGTACTCAAGGGAAAGTAAAAGTACAGATTTTTAAAACTACTTAGTTCATTACAATTTCTTAGAAAAACTACTCAATTACAGTAGTTGTAGTGTTTGTAATTTGTTACTTTACACCACTGGTAGTAGTAGACCCCCCCCCCCCTCCCCCTTCCACACCTCCCCCCCATTATCAATTCAAACATTTACGTAGCACATAAACATTATGAATTAAAAGCTAGCCACAGAATGAACCACATATTTAACCACAAGTTACTGACAGAAACTGTCAGGTACAAATAATATACAGTATAATCACGGTTAGGTTATTTAAGTTATTCCAAATCGTGTTTAGCATGACAAAAGATGCTTTGTTCTGTTTAAATGTTTCTAAACCTCTCTCATTTTTCTCTCTCATCTCCTCTGCTTCCACCCACCAGATCATTCAGCTCTAAATTTATCTTCAGTTACCTCATCAGTGCTATTATAATAGGGCAGTTCTCTACTCGTGAATCTATGCAGCGTCAGGGGTCCCACCTGACCCTGTATGAGTGCTAAGGCCTGAGAATTGGATTACAGCTTATCCATATCAGCAGCTGTAGCTTCCTGACAAAGCCCGTGGGCCCCTGGGCACGTTTCAAGCAAGCCAGAATTCACCAAGGACACTCCTGACTGGAAAAAGTGGAATGGCAGAGGAATATCTGGTGCATAATCCTCTTACCCCTCGACACATTACCTGATGCTCCAACAAATGAATTGATTAACACTATACCAAGAAGCATAAGAAGTAAGAAATACTGTAAATCTCTATGTAGAAGCAGTTCCCAGCCACACAACAAGACAGAGTTTATTTCCAGCCTGACAACAGAGCCTTTCTAAATCAGTGTGATCACAGTCTCACTGACAGGTTGTGACTAACTCATGCAGTGCCCCTAAATCACACACAGACACACACACTTAGACCTCACTGCATGCTTTTATTCTTAGTCCAGTTAATGAGGGCATTTTGGGTCAAAGCTGCAATACCAAAACAGATGGATGCTGTAACACAAACATTTGCCTATAACTGGAAATAACTGATGTGCTGGTTCTACTGGTCTTTCAAGGCAGTCCCTATTAGCTGGCCTTCTTTACGCCCTCTGTAATTCAGTCCCCTCTGGATCACAGCACCAGTGTAACACTCCAGTTTAACACCATTCTAAGGATTCTAAGTTGTCTTTTCTGGGATGTATGCCTGACAACAAGGACCCTTAAGGCCACTTTGCATCTAGAGTGACTCTTAAGGCTGTTAGAGTGATGTTTACCCACACAGATGTTACCTAACCCCATAAACATCCACTCTCCACCCACATCATGGTACTATTGTAACCCCTTTAGGTTGAACTCTAAGCACTTCAAGGATATTTAAGCTAGCATGGGAGTCATCCTGATAATAAGGTCACATACCTTTGTAGGCTGCAACCTTTACATTTACTCAGTAAACCATGCAGCCAGTAGAGGTGCCATTGAATGAAAATATGTAATGAGAGTTCAATATGGAAATGAAATATGAAATCAAATAAATGAAATAAAAGAGTAATATTTACCCATGCAGATCTTACTTTCTGGCCTCTGTTACACTCACCCCAAAAAACCATTCACGTCTGGGTCATAGCACCATTGTTCTGTTTGTACTCACACCAATCGAGAAGTGATTCAGTGTGGTGATTGCAGCATGGAAGCTGGGTGTACTAAGAAAGACACCAAAGACTGCAGCCCGTAGTGCACCTCTTGAGGTCAGGGGAGCGATGTTCACCCACACTGCTCCTTGATTACACTTTCCTAAACCTCACTCCCATCCGGGTCACCAATGTAACACCTCTGGTTCTATTCATATGTTTCCAAGTGGGAATCAAGCTGTCTTTTCTGCATAAGGGGCAGGCACAGTATTAATGATGCAAAAGGCCAGGTGAGTGATGATTACCCCACGGTTTCTACAAACTGGACGCTGTTACACGCACCTTACAAAATCACTCCCATCCAGGTCACAGCACCAAAGTAATGGTCTGGTTTTACTCATAATTCTAAGAGCAGAAATTGAGCTGTTGTTTTTGGCATGGGAAGCAGGCACAGTAACAAAGATGCTAAAGTCTGCAGCCACTAGTGCACCTCTGAAGGCCAGAGAGTGAAGTTTACCATACAACTGTCACTACCTGGCCTCATCACATTCACCTTCCACAAACCTCACTCCCATCCGGGTCACGGCACCAACACAACACATCTGTACTTCTACCACTCCATGAATTAACTGAATTTTATTTCTGCAATGAGAAGCAAATGCAGTTGTTAAGTCTATAGTGCACTTCTTGTAGACAGGAGTGAAGTTTACTTGCAGCTTCTATACAAACTGACATCTAATAGACACCTGCCTAATCATCACTCCAATCCGGGTCACGGCACCAATTCATCGACTCTTACTTTTACATGGAATATTGTACAATTTTTTTTAGAAATTATTTATCCACATTTGTCATTATTTTGAATCTCTCTTCAAATAAAATCTATTCTCTTATAATCCTACGTTTACTTGGTGGGGCAACCTTCACAAATCTACCCAATAGCAAACCAAAATAGCTTGACCTTACGGTTAAAAAAAGTTCTGTAGTATTTACAATTGTTTTGCCATGGAAACTATCCAAAATGTTAGTCCGTGAGTGTATCAGTGGACTATAGTGGGTCAGGTCATTTTTAGCCTGAGGTCATTCGTCCAGTCTGACATCACGCACACAGATGATGTAAGGCAGTGAGAGCCAGTTTCAGTGGGAGGGCTGCTCATTTGGAACAGATAAAGGTGCTTTGTTTTCTTCACTTCCTTCTCCCTGGTACATGACTAGAACATTGTTCCTGTGTTATAGTATTTGCTCATTTGAAGGGAAACTGAGTTGCCCTTTGTGGATCTGACCTAACAGTCACATTTAGGAGAGGAGAAAAGTGCATTTACCAAGATCCAAAGATAAACGTCCATCAGCATTAGTAAATTATAGAATGGATACACTAAATATTATGAAATGACTAAGTTAAACACATATGCAATAGAATTAATGCAGATATAATGTAAAACCAACAAATGTTATACAGTACAAGGCAGGCACCTTTTAAATGATAATATTGTATGTGTAAATGATTATGTGAAGAAGCATGGCTGGTGGAAAATCAAATTGAGCATTTCAGGAAAAAAAAACATGTACAGTTGAAGTCAGAATTATTAGCCCCCCTTTGAATTATTTTTTTCTTTTTAAAATATTTGGCCAAATTGTGTTTAACAGAGCAAGGAAATTTTTCAACAGTATGTCTGATAATATTTTTTTTCCTATTGTTTTATTTTGACTAGAATAAAAGCAGTTTTTAATTTTTAAAAAACATTTTAAGGTCAAATTTATTAAGCCCCTTTAAGCTACAATTTTTCCGAGTCTACAGAACAAACCATCATTATAAAATAACTTGCCTAATTACCCTAACCTGCCTAGTTAACCTAATTAACCTAGTTAAGCCTTTAAATGTCACTTTAAGCTGTATAGAAAGAGTCTTGAAAAATATCTAGTAAAATATTATTTACTGTCATCATGGCAAAGATAAAATAAATCAGTTATTAGAAATGAGTTATTAAAAGAAATGTGTTGAAAAAAGTCTTCTCTCCGTTAAACACAAGTTGGGGAAAAAATAAACAAGGGGCGCTAATAATTCAGGGGGGCTAATAGTTCTGACTTCAACTGTATATTTAATGTAATAATATTTTACAACTTTAATAATGCTGCTTTTACTGTTTATATGATAAATAAAGTGTGGTCTTGATAAGCATGAATGACCTCTTTGAAAAACAAATGACAGCAGTGCAGAAATAATTTGTCGAAAAGCTTATGCAAAAGCTGTCCTGTTTCAGATAATAATCTAAAATGACAAAGAGAATTAATTTTAGGCTGTATTATTAAAAATGATGTCAACAGGAACTTTATAGCTTTAATTGATGTGTAATTCCTGCAGGTTGCCTGTTGGCAGATCCTCTATCGTAGAGGATTTTTTAAAAAAACTATTAACAAATAAAATAAAACACTACTTTTTGGGTTCAGAGTTCATTTTGACAGCAAATTTTAGTTTTAGTCATATTTTAGTCTTCTGAATCATTTTAGTTTTACATTTAGTTCATTTAGTTCAACTAAATTTCATAAGATTTTAGTCAACTAAATCTACTCTAGATTTAGTTGACTAAAATATATTTGATTTAATTTAAGTGTAATTTATTTAAATGTTGTGTACATTCATTCATCTAAAATATTCTAACCTAAAATGAAATAAAACAGTCTGATAAAATATGGAATATAGCTTTTCCATTGAAGACCAGAAATTACACATGCATGGTTTATTTATATCATAAGTAATATGTAAAATTATGTGTCTGCAATCAATCCACATGATAATCGCCCGCGTTCTACAGTGGACCAGTTACTTATCAAATGTGTGTGTGGTGTGTGTGTGGTGTGTGTGTGTGTGTGTCATAAATCACACACCAAGATTAATTCAGATTGGATATTTTCCCCAAAAAATATTCCTCAATCATTTTCTTGTCTCGTTTTATTAGTCAACTAAAATGTCACTATATTTTATTATAGTTGTCGTCATCATCATTAATTTTATTTAGTTTTCGTCTCGTTTCATCGGTAGAAACTTGTTTGTCACGAAAATTATGATGAAATTTTTTGCCAATGAAATGAACACTGTTTGGTTTGAATTCAAAAATATGGATGACCTATTAAAAGTAAAAAATATGAGGGAGAAAAAATATAAGATGCTTTTGTGTTTGAGCTAGAAAGCTTGTGGTTTCCAAAAATATATATGAATGCGCTCTGAAGTTTGATGAAAAAAATCTCTTGTTAGATTGCAAAACAGTAGTCAGTATAATTGTCCTGCGATTTCTATTTTTTCCACCATCATGTGCTTTTAGGGGCCTCAGACTAAGTACTATTATACAAGTACAAGGCATAAAAGGATTAGAAACTAATATTCGTTTTTTCACTATTTACTTGTGTTACTTCTAGACACGACAATAAACCTAAAAATCATCTTCACAAGGCAAAATCCTGGTCCATATAGTGCATCAAGCCAGGCCAGTTTCCCCACAGGACTCATAACATCCTACCACTCAACCAAATGCATCAATATACTAAGACTATCAGCAATCACCAGAAGAGCTCATCTGAAGGATACAGAGTCACTTTAAATATTGTACTGAGACTCACGTGCCTCCATTAGACCCATGCATTATGGGATCAAGGGAGTTAACATAAATTATGATTTCTTCTAAAAAAATAACATCCAGCAAGCTTCCAGCTAATGATTCATAATGGAGCATTTAACAACTCCAAACTGTAATGTGGTTCCCTCACCGTGTAGGTCATTTATAAGGAAAAACAAGTGTTTTAGTGGTGTGCAACACAGGCCAAGACATAACAGACTGAATTTGTGTCCATGCGCTAGAGCGGAAAATGTGCTAATCTTTTGCCAAGCCAGTGAAATGCAAGCCACTGATTATTGCAGTGAAGGAAACACTGTTTTTGTAAAAGTGAAAAGGAGGGAAATAAGCATCCTTTAGATTTTAGTGTTAAATTTCAATAACCAGCAGCAGACCAAACATTGGCTACTTTGATGGTTTATGCAATTCCCTGCTGAACACAACCTCTAAAGGTAAACCAGACGCAGAGAGGACTTACAAAATCGTCTTACTTCCAAAAAGACAAATAAATAAAGGTCCAGTTTCACAAACAGGGCTTAGATTAAGCCAGGACTAGGCCTTAGTAAATTAGGCTATTTAAGCCACATTTATAAAAATGGCCTTAGAAAAATATATTACTGGTGTGCACGTGGAGACAAAAAAAATGACACTGACGTATTCAAGACATCTCACCGCAAGTTATTTGAGTTGAGACAGCTCAAACATGCAATTTAATCTTGACTAGCCTTAAACCTTGTTTGTGAAACCGGGGGAAAGACTTAAATAAACAAATAAAAACATTTTACTTGTGTATATATAATCCACACTGGCCAGAGTTAAATTAACATTTTCAAAAGTGTTAACAATTTAACACTGGCTCAAGAGTTTTTTCTTTCTTATTTTATCAGTAATTATTCACATACTTTATAATACAATACATACTGTTCTATTCAGGCATTATAAACATTAAGGGCCCTATCATACACCCGAGCAACATTGCGCTGATATGTGCGCCCATAGGTGTTCTGGTCTAAAAAAGGAGGCGTGTTGAGGCGCATTGCGGCGCGTTGCTATTTTGAGGAACTTAAATAGATCAAATCAGGTCTATAGTCCAGCGCAGAGCCCGTTAGTTGTGTGCCCTCGCTAACACATTGCTTAATACACACAGGGTGTACAGCAATACGCAAATATTTTAACAACTGAAAATAATTAAAATATTAAGGATATATATAGGATATAAATATAAAGAATTAAAATATTACGAAAAATATAATTTTCTAGCCTACATAAATATAAAAACCATACTTTCATCACGCCTTCTTCATCTCGGGGGGGCTTTTTCAGTTTACTCATGACAATTTGCTTTTGTATAATGTTATTATTATTAGCAGTATTACTTATTATAGGCAATATTTATATTTGTTTTATTAAAAACAAGCTTAGATTTGCCCACCTGTCAGGTTTTAGACCATATGGGGCATAGCATGTGGTATTTGGATATAAGTGTTTTTGAGCACACTTTGTTATTATTGTTCATTTATTCGTTTGCTGGAAATTAGAACTGAAGTTAGAAATAGTTTTGAAACAAATCTTTGCGCTTAACAACGAAATTAATTATGTATAGGCTAACAGATGTTTGTGCGTACAACATGTTTCCCTATCAACGAGAGTGAAAGCGAAAGTAACAATGAGGAGGCTCATCTCACATTCTCGCGCTGTAGATGTTCTGTTTAACTGTTTTCTCTCTAGTGAAGTGTTCAGTTTTTCCACTTACAAAGTCCGCCATGTAAATAGCAAATGCACTATGGCATGACGCAACTGACTTTTGAAAGGAATGGGAGATGAGACTCTGATTGTTTATTCTCAAAACACACCTATAACTCATTAAAAGAATAAGCTCAACCCTGTTAGACCATGCGCCACAGCGCAAAGTGGATTTTCCGTCCTTAAAATAGCAAAAGTGGATTCTGACACGCCCTTAATGCGTTTGCGCCCTGCGCTTTGCACTTTGCGTATGGATCGTCAAAATAGCCCTAAGACTTGTTGGTTCAGAGCAAATTAGTTGCATAATAAACCAATACAAAACAA
Organism: Danio aesculapii; assembly: GCF_903798145.1. NCBI lineage: Eukaryota > Metazoa > Chordata > Actinopteri > Cypriniformes > Danionidae > Danio > Danio aesculapii. The sequence goes on along the minus strand of NC_079440.1, from coordinate 31,941,593 downwards.
CATAGTTCACATTTCATTTTTAAACAATCACTGAATTACTTCATGTTGTCCCAACACAAATCGATTAAGTAACTTAATCGTGATTTACAAATTTAAGTGGATTGAACTACGTTGTTTAGAAAACAAACTGTGTTGTTTCAACTCATTTTAAATAAGTAGTTTGAACAAGCAGCAAAACTCATTTTTTTGAGGGTAGGTCTGACTGGTATACTTAGACTGGCACGGCTGTAGTCCCTCTTTTCTCACAAAACACAATAAAGATGTTAGGCATGGAGAAATTGAGAAATTAAAAAAAAATGTATTTCTCTAAAGATGTATTGTATATTTTTTAAGTAAAATTATATGTGCAGATATACAAGACTGAATAACTGATTTCTTTATAATGGGTCAATGACGTTATGATAATTGTATGTTAAACTGTTATTTTGCTTGGAATAATCTACCATTAAAAAGTAAGGTTATTTGTTTGTTATAAAAATGGAAATGCCATTAATTTTAACCTTTGTTTCCACTCAAATAAACAGGAGCATTGATGTTGATAAGAAATACTTGTTGAGGAATGAATGAGCATATTAGAATGATTCTGAAGGAGACTGGAGTAATAATGCTGAAAATGTTTGACAATTGAAAGGATTTAAAAATACATAATAAATTAGAAAATTATAACAGAAAATGTAGTTAATAATGAAGAGTGATGCCAATATTTTAATTTGAATATTGTCAATATATTAAAAAATAATATTAAAATATTTTATAATAAAATATAAAAAATATATATATTCAACTGGGTCACTGCTTAATAATATTTGAAAAAAAAAAACTAATTTAAAGTCGTAATGAAAATTATTAATGAAGTTGGTATCATCATCATCATCAAGTTTATGGTTATTTTCAACACAATGTCACAAGCAATTCGTAACCTTTTGATTTAGTGGCTAATTCGTATGAATTCGTAAGATCTAATTCATACAATTTAGTACGATTTGCTCATCCCCCAATGGCGGTTGGGTTTAGGGGTGGGGTTAGGTGCCACGTCTCCTTTTTAAAATCGTACAATTTTGTACGACTGAACTCGCACGAACTCGTACAAATTAGCCACGAAACTGACAAAGAGTAAAATACTTACGTTTTCTTGTGAGATCAGGCTGTTATTTTATAAGTCAACGAAAAAAATTGGTCATTAAGGAAGCAATAACAATACATATAAATAAATATAATGAGTATAATATTTAGTTTTTGTGTCAGCAATGTTGGTTTTTACATTTTAACATAAATGTCATTCGGTTTCACAATATTTTATATATCAAACCTTTTGTCAGGCATATTTAACAAGAGCCATTTAATCACATACTAACAGATACAGTGCTCAGCATAAATGAGTATTTTTATCCATTTCTCAGTAAATATGGGTAATATATATTGGTGCATTTGAACAATACAGATTTATTTAACAAATATATTTATTAAATTCATGGAAAATATTGCAAAAAAATTACAAACTTCAACAAATTGTAAATATTTTTGTTTCTCTTGATTTTTGCTATTTTTGAAAATGTTAATTAATATTTTTCTATGACATATAATCTGGGTGTAATACTTTTTGAACCATTATTGTACGTTATTTTGTTAGATTAGCTCCAGATTTTGCTTCAATACTGACTAAACTACTTCATGTGCACAAAAATAATATTGTAAAGCATCCTATAGGTAATAATAATTTAAATGAGAGATTTGTGGAGGGTGTACTCATATGTGCTGAGCACTGTACATTTTAAGCATCACAGGGCAGCCACAAAATACTTACTAATTATTTTAAATCTTTAAACTTTTTTACTATGAAAAAGTAAAATACACCAGAAAATCATATGCATCTAATAATACCCTCCTTCAATAAGTTTCATTTTTAAAGTCTTGTCATACTGTTAAAAAAAAATAAATAAATAAATAAATAAATAATCATATTAACTTTTCATCTCAACTTAAATCAATCAAGCTGATTCAAAAAATAAATTAAACTAAATAATATTTTTTTAAACCTGACTGACTTCTTTATTAAGTTAAAGTAACATGAACACATTTTTTGTCATGAATTTGTTTCATTTTTTACAGTGCATGAGCTGCAGAAACATGTATTTTTTAATTTAAACTGATGTGCTATGTCTTAGTTATGCTTCAGGAATGCTGCAAACCAGTGTGGGCCTTGTCTTAACATGTATCTCATCACTTGAAAGAAGTTAAAACATGTCAACACACCAGAGGACCCAAGGGAGAGAGTCGATGGAGCCTTTGTGTGGGCAAAACTGTCACGATGAAAGATTTTCTCTCTCAAATTCTAAACATTGCAGCGACTTCTGAAGGTAGACTCAAATGCAGGAAAACGACTACTCTTTTACCACATAATAAAAGAAAACTGTCGTGGAGAATAAAGCATGTGGAGCATGCTATTTTCTTAACAATGGAGTCTGATGTCAGAGATGAACACAAATACACTCTCAAAATGTTCTTTAATTTTTTTCTGCTTGTGTAAAATGAGAATAAAAAATAAAAACAACACAATTCTTGCCATTTTTTGAAGAATTTATTTGTTTTGGGTTCATTCATTCATTTTCTTTTCGGCTTAGTCCCTTTATTAATCTGGGGTCGCCACAGCGGATTGAACCGCCAACTTATCCAGCATATGTTTTACGCAGCGGACGCCCTTCCAGCCGCAACCCTTCACTGGGAAACATCCATATACACTCATTCACAAACACACTCATACACTACGTTCAATTTTTAGCATACCCAATTCACCTGTACCACATGTCTTTGCACTTGTGGGGGAAACAGGAGCACCCGGAGGAAACCCACACGAACATGGGGAGAATATGCAAACTCCACACAGAAATGCCAACTGACCCAGCCGAGGCTTGAACCAGCGACCTTCTTGCTGTGAGGCGAACACGCTACCCACTGCGCCACCTGTTTTAGGTTCAATTCACTGAAAATTTGTAAAAATTAATAATAAGATAAAACTTAATTGCTTGTATTGAGACAACATGGAGGGATTGTGCACAACCTAGTCGATGTGTAGTCCCCGGCATGCTTTGTGTGCATTGCATTTCAAAATGAAAATCATTATTTACTCACCCTTTACTTGTCTGTTAAACGCAAAAGAAGATATTCTGAAGAAACCTGACACCATTGACGTCAATATTTTGTTTTTCCTACTATGGATGTCAAAGGTTACAGATTTTCAGCTTTCCTCAAAATATGTTCTTTGTGTTCAACAGAAGAAAGAGCCCCATAAATGTTTGTAACCGTAAATTTTAATTTTGGGGTGAACTATTCTTTTAAGAGGGCAAATGCTGACAACAAGAGTAAAATTAGCAGGGTTCATACACATTTTTACTACAAAAATTCCATGACTTTCCATGAATTTTCCAAGACTTTCAAGTAAATTTTCATGACCTAATGTTTCATGCAATATCTACATATGTGTGATAAAAGAAAAACAATGCATGTTGAAATTTATTACAGCATATCGTAAAACATGCAACAATCTATTTAGTTTCAGTTTATATTTATATCTATGCAAAGTTGATTTAGATAATGCTTACACCACACTAATAATATGAGAGTATGTGATCGGCCAAGGACAGAAAAGAAGTAAAGACAATTAACTTATATTAAAGTATACAGATATCTGTTTTTCCTGACTTTTGTGGGTTTTTCTGTTTTTCCAAAACTTTTCCAGGCCTGGAAAATGCCATGTCAAAATTCCTTGACTTTTCCAGGTTTTCCATGACCCTATGGACCCTGTATTAGGTGTTTTACGTTAAGAGAAAGACTTGTTAGAGTTTAATCTTCACTAGGAGAGATTTGGAGTTTACCAGCTTGCAGAAGAGTGGTGCAGCTTTATTTTAACAGCAAAATTTGTCATTTCACTCATTAAGCAATAACTGTACTGATGTGAGTTCCTGGATCATTCTCAGTTAACTATATAAGCATTATTAAAATAGCTGTGAAGTTTAACCTGCAATAATTAACAGAAAATTCAGTTTTTCTAAATTAAGTGATCGAGATTAATTGGCTCAATAAGAGTAAAGTGTGCTCCAGAGAGGTTTAATTCATTAGTGGTGTATTCTATAGTCTTTGGTTTAAAATGAGTTTTGTTTAAAAATGAGTTTCTTGAGTTCCATTTGCCTAAAATAAGCTGAAATTCAAATGAGTGGAAATGTGTGTTATAATTAAATTAAGTAATGCCACTGATTTATTTATACATTTATTTATTTTTACTTGCATTTTAAACACAAATAAAAACATTTTAAACAGATTTAAATACAAATAGAAAGTACTGTGTTGAAAAAGTAACAGAATACAGATGATGTGTTTTAAAAATACACAAACTACAATGTGTATTACAATAGGGCAAACAATTACTGTTATTCTGACATTCTGACATCTGTAATAACTAATGTGAATGATACACTTACTCTTGTCGCTGTTTAGTTGTCCCAGTTATAGTTTTAGACGGTGTAAAAAATCATCATATGGTAAAAAGCTAAACTTACACCCTGACACAACCTTTTTTTAACATGATCCAATTTATGCAACTGGACTCCAACCTTTGAAACTGACTCTCTCAATATTTTAGTTTTGTTTTTTTATGAGTCCTCACTCCATATTTTGTTGTGGAAAAGTAACTTTCCAATGTTAGAGCTGTTTTCTTTTAAACCTGCAGATTGTACACTGTAAAAAAATTCTTGCTTCCTGAATTTTTTTTGTTAAATTAAATGAACCTTTATAATCATCTCAACTTCACAACAATCAACAATCATAGTGAAAAATATAAATAAAAAATATGAAGTTACATTTTGTACAACTTAAAAAATGTTGTTGAAACCTGATTCACTTATTAAAATAAGTTAAAGCAACATAAAAATATTTGTTAATATTAGTTGACTTCTTGTCATAACATTTATACAGTGTACATGAATAATGGATTTGTGGAATACAGTAAGCCAGCCATTAAAGGAATAATTCACCCAAAAATTGAAAATTCTGTCAACTTCTACTAATCCTCCACTTGTTTCAACCTGAGTTTTTTTCTTGCGAAAAATGGGATATTCTGAAGAATGTTGCAAAGCAGCAGCTAATGGCCTTCATAGTATTTTTGTTCTGACTATAAATGTCAATAGCTGCTAGTTTACAAGATTCTTCAAAACTTCTTCTTTTGTGTTCAACGGATAAACGTTGAGAACAAGTAAATGCTAAAGAAATTTTCTTTTATTGGTGAATCGTTTTAAAGGCTTAGTCCCTTTATTGATTAGGGGTCTCCACAGCAGAATAAATCACCAACTTATCCAGCATATGTTTTGTGCTGCGGATGCCCTTCCAGCAATAACCCATCACTGGGAAACACCCATACCAATTCATATAGCGCATGTCTTTGGACTTGTGGGGGAAACCGGAGCACCCAGAGGAAACCTACGTGAACAGGGGAAGAACAAGAAAACTCCACACAGAAACGACAACTGACCCAGCCGACCAGCGATCTTCTTGCTGTGAGGTAACAGCGCTACCAACTGCGCCACAGCGCTGCCCTAGATTACCTATTTAAATACAAATTAAGTGGCTTGATTTTAGATATATGTTGTTTTTATGATATTACATTTTTTGCTTTACATTTTCTTTTGTTAATTTAAATAACTTATTCACTTGGTATTATTATTTATGGAACTTCTACATCATTTTTTTTCAGTCAGAGAATTTTGGCCAACTGATTGTGTAGATGGACTGTGTCTGTTGTTTTGTGGCTTGTTAGCAACAAATAAACTGTCAATGAACTGTAAACTTAAGATTTTCAAATAGATTTTTGCTATTTGCTAATTTGCATACAAATTCCATTAGACATTTTTTCGAAGGCTTTTAAATACAAAATGGCATTTTGTTTTTCAAATACATGTACATCTGAACTACTGCCCACCGTTCCAAAATGACTTGAAATGCTTCTATTTCTTGATCTCCAGTACTGACCTCACCTCATACAAAGCAGAAATTACATCCACTGAAGTATCAAAGGCCTGCATTGCTTAATGACCTTTACTTGAACCGTGGACAAATAAGGCAGACTCTCTGTGCTTCAGGTGCTGTATGGCTTATTTGATGTATGTGAATAGGGCAGGGTGACCTGTCTGTGCTTCCACTGGCTGTCTGCCTTCTCAAACACATGAAAAACTCGAAAATTAAACTCAAGTGAAAGAACAGATACGGAGTGAAAATTGAACGTATTTAAAGTGTCTGGCCAAAAATATACTTGAGTAAAAGTTGAAAAGTTATTAAATTACAAACAAAAAGTACCCTAACAAAAAAAACAAGAGTGGAAATTCTTGTTTCATCACATTGAGTTATCCTCCAATGTAAAGTAAAATAAATCTTCATTCATTTTCCTCAGGCTTAGTCCCTTTATTCATCACAGGTCATCACAGCGGGATGAACCGCCAACCTTTGCAGCATATGTTTTACGCAGCGGATGCCCTTTTAGCTGCAACCTAGTACTGGGAAACATCCATGCACACTCATTCACACACATACACTATGGCTAATTTAGTTTACCCAACTCACCTATAGCACATGTCTTTGGATTGTGGGGAAAACCGGAGCACCAGAGGAAACCCAAGTGAACACGGGGAGAACATGCAAACTCCACACAGAAATGCCAACGGGCCCAGCCGGGACTCAAACCAGCGACCTTCTTGCTATGAGGCGACAGTACTAACAGTGGGGAAAATGCAATGGCAAATGCCAAAAATATATATTAAATGCATAATCCAACAAATAATATGCAGCAGAATGAAAACTATATAGCCTTAAAGGGATATTGTGTCCTTTGTCTTTAAAGTGTCAGTATATAATAGTTAAAATATAATTATAATGGCATTTATTTACACCAAGGGACCACTAGGCAAGATTCACACTTGCAAGTATTTTAAATGTTGCTTTAAACTGTTCTTTTTTAGGAGATCTGATTCAAAAACTCTACACAGAAATGCCAACTGACCTAGCTGGGGCTCGAACCAGTGACTTTCTTGCTGTGAGGCAATTGTGCTACCCACTGCGCCATCGTGTTGTCCAGCAATCAAAATTTTTATTGTATATGTGGAACTCTGTATTGTGCATTCTGCCAGTAAACTAAACAGACAGCTAATGGATATACAGCTAGAAATTGAGATACCATCTGAACATTCTGAGTGGATTTACTGAATTCCATCATTCATTCATTATCTTTTCGGCTTAGTCCCTCCATTAATCCGGGGTCGCCACAGCGGAACGAACCGCCAACTTATCCAGCACATGTTTTAAGCAGCGGATGCCCTTCCAGCCGCAACCCATCGCTGGGAAACATCCATACACACATACATAAACTACGGACAATTTAGCCTTCCCAATTTACCTGTACCGCATGTCTTTGGACTGTGGGGGAAACTGGAGCACCCGGAGGAAACCCACGCAAACGCAGGGAGAACATGCAAACTCCACACAGAAACGCCAACTGACCCAGCCAAGGCTCGAACCAGCGACCTTCTTGCTGTGAGGCGACAGCACTACCTACTGCGCCACTGCGTTGCCTACTGAATTCATCTTTTTTGTTATTTCCCAGAGGAAAAAATATGCTCTAAATAATACCGTTTTTATTTCAGATTTTGAAGAAATGTAAACAGTAGCTCACAAAAAGAATATTTTCAAGTCAGATTTTTTTTTACATCTGGTACAATGCTGTTTAAAACTACGATTGTTTCTTGCAGCTTAAGACTTTCATTTTTGATTTACTTTTTCATTTTATTCACTTTTTTATTTACCATTTTTAAGTTGTATAAAGAAAAAAACTGCATTAAACTGGAAAAAGTATCTGTTGATTAACAGTTTTCGTATTTTATGATTCTCAAGTGTATTTAGTTTATTTGGAGTTTTGAATTGCATTATGAGATATTGATCTCACCCATATCGATTTTAGATGTTGATGTTAATAACTTGATTGATGTCAAGTTTCACAAAGTGACTTTTTATTGACATTTTAGTTGTTTAAAATAAAATAACGTGTAATAAATAATATATATATATATATATATATATATATATATATATATATATATATATATATATATATATACAGAAATAAGTCTGTAAAATACCAGAAAGTGTACTGGCAGTTTATTACAAGGCTTTTGTACCGTAATATAGCTACAACACCAACCCAGACAATATTAAAAATGATAATAAAGTCACTTTTTTAAACTTTTCAAGGTTAAAAGTAGGGGGCGACACAGTGGTGCAATGGGTAGCATGATTGCCTCACAGCAAGAAGGTTGCTGGTTCGAGTTGGCATTTCTGTGCTGAGTTTGCATGTTCTCCCCGTGTGTGGGTTTCCTCCGGGTGCACTGGTTTCCCCCACAGTCCAAAGACATGCGGTACAGGTGAATTGGGAAAGCTAAATTGTCTGTAGTGTATGAGTGTGTGTGTGAATGGGTGTGTATGGATGCTTCCCGGTGATGGGTTGCAGTATAGAAGGGCATCCTCTGCCTGAAACATGTGCTGGATAAGTTGGCGGTTCATTCCGCTGTGGCGACCCCTGATGAACAAAGGGACTAAGCCAAAAATAAAATGAATGAATGAATGAAGGTTTAAAGTTGTTGGAAGAAAGATCAAGGTCTCATGATGCAATTCAAAAGCATAAAAAAAGAAGAAAAAATAAAATCAAAACATGAATCAAAAATATGGAAATACACAGATATTTTTTACACAGCAATAAGCCACATTTTTAGTTGAAATAATTATTTATAATTATTATATTTAAATATTATAATTCATATACAGCACAGATTTTTCTTCAGAGATGTACTCTAGAGTCAGTTCTTTAATTGAGCATCCTCTGAAATAATATTTAAGTTCATCAACCCTAAAATTACTCAGGTATTTTACAACCTTAAATGATGTCAGAGCTGTCAGGAGACCCTGAGACAGAAGCACATGGGAACCACTTGCTATTTAAAGGGCTCTGACATCACCTAGTGGTGAGATCGGTAATATCAGTATATGCTCTGTGATGCTATTGAACTTTAAAAGCTATGTAATCTGATACAACAGTGTGATATGAAAGGCTATTTGGATCCATTAACCTAAGCAGGACACCACTGAAACGTAGTATTGTGATGGAGAGAGGAGGAAGTTGCTCTCTTTCAGCACATTCTCAGCGGTTTTCTGCTCTGGTTAACAAAAAGCAGTTGAGTTAACACTGCTGACCAGAGCACCTTCCTCTCACTAATTGCCTGTCTTGCTTAAGTTAATTACCTTTGTGATGTGAGCACTCAGGAGAAACCTCAGACATGGCCATGCTGAAGTGCAATAATCAGCTTTATGGTGTTTCCTGGAACCCAGTAAGGACAATAATTTTAAAGTTTAAAATGCTAAAGGTGTTTTTATGTGTATGTTTATACATTTTTCAAATTTTAAATAAAAGTAATCAGTAGTTCACAAAATTAAACAAATATATTATAAATACAGAGAAAATGCTCAAAAGTTTATTCTTTATCTGTGTTTGTATCTCCTAATTTATGTTATTTATTTAATTTATGAGTGTTTGAGTAAATATTAACTTTTGTTTTATTCTATAAACTACTGGTGCCATTGCTTTCTTTCCTTTTCTATTTGGCAGAAAAGAAATGAATACACTTAATTTGTCAAGATTATACACAATGAAGTTTTAAAAACAAAACTTATTTTCATTGTGTTTCTTGATGTAATGTCAATGTAAAAGTTCATATTTTGCATAAGGTTTCATGTTTTCAGATATATTTATATTTATTTTTAGATTCTTAACAAGAGTTAAGAAGTATTGTTTTGGTGGAATAGCTATGATTTGGCAGAATTCTGATAATTCTGATTCAATTAAATAAAGACATTTGCTATTATGTTTCATTTTTTGAACAAAATAAATGCTCTGACAAAATTTTACTCCTAAAAGCATCAGTTTCCAAAAATAAATCAAATTTATATATATATATATATATATATATATATATATATATATATATATATATATATATATATATATATATATATATATATATATATAAAATAGAAATTATATCAAATTGTATTGTACTTTGGTAGTATGTTCATGATTCTCAAGTTTCTCAAGGTAATATGAATTACAAATAGATAGATAGATACACTATCTGACAAAAGTGTTGTCGCTTATTCAAGTTTTCGGAACACTAAATAATAACTTGACTTCTAGTTGATCATTTGGCATCAGAAGTGGCTAATATGAAAGCTAAAGGCCTCTAGATTACGCTTATTTTACCAAAATAAAATCATATCATGTCTTGATTTTTAATTATTTAATTAGGACAGTAAGGTCTGACTTTGCTTAGACAAAAGTCTTGTCACATAACAGAAATACTCTACAGTATAGAATATAAAGTCATGGAGCACCTTGACCTTCTATGCTTTCAAGAACTTTGATGTGGGGGTTGATGTATGAGAAGGAGCTCCATCCTGCTGAAGAATTTGCCCTCTCCTGTGGTTTGTGATGTAATGGGCAGCACAAATGTCTTGATACCTCAGGCTGTTGATGTTGCCATCCACTCTGCAGATCTCTCGCACACCCCATAGTGAATGTAACCCAAAACATGATTTTTCCTTCACCAAACTTAACTGATTTCTGTAGGAATCTTGGGTCCATGCAGATTCCAATAGGTCTTCTGCAGCATTTGTGATGATTGGGATGCAGCTCAACAGATGATTCATTGGAAAAATCTACTTTCTGCCACTTTTCCAACTGATCAACTAGACAGTCAAGTTATTATTTGTTTCTCTTACAACTGGGATCGACGACAAGACTTTTGTCAGGTAGTGTGGATGGATGGATGGATGGATGGATGGATGGATGGATAGATAGATAGATAGATAGACTGCTGAAATAGAAAGAGACTTCATGCTACCCCTTAAACTTAAGAACCGTGTCATACTCAGATTCAATGTTATCTTTGTTTTCACAGAACATTAAATGTGTGGGAAGTCTGTAAAAATGCATGAAATATCAGAACTGTATTAATAATTCATACACCACATGGTGTCCGCAGCTGTGCCATTCTCATAATCTGTCATAAATAGTGAAAGGTTTGCTTTAACTATTCATTCAGTCATAAAATGTCATGCAAAATTAACACTCCAGGTAACCGATACATCATGTTAACATTATACATAACAGGTTAACATTATACACACAGCTGGATCAAAAGCTAAAATCAAAAACACTTTGAACTAATTACCAAAATGTGATGGTTTGGTTAAAAAAAAAAAAGGACAAACAGAAAAAAATAAACAAACGGACTAACGTTAACCTTCATTTTCTATTAAGTTTCCTTCAGAAACAGATGAAATGTTCGTTATGAATATAGCGTAAAATTGTTATGTCTTTACCTTTATTGGTGCTTCAAATTCAGTCTCCATTTTTTCATTTACACTAATAGATTTTAGCATAACACTTCCTTTATTTACTTCGAAGAAAGTGTTGGAAGAAACTAAAGTGGCTTGCTGCCATCTAGTGGACACCTTATCAAACTACATTGAATATCTCTGGACAAGAGACCATTTATGAAAATGTACACAAACGATAAACAAATTATTTTCTCACTAATTTTCCTTATTTCTTTATTGGTCAGCGTAATCAACTCTCTATTCCGTTTTTTAAAATATTTTTTAATTCTGTAGTAAACCCATATGCCGGCTAATATTAAATAGGCTACACAACTGTCACTTGAAATGTTTTTACAGAAAACTAGAAACTACCTTTATAGCTAGATGCTCTAAACTTACAGTACTGTTTTGTAGCTGAAGAAGCTTGAAAATTGTACAGACACTGTTTTCAGTCCACACCAAATTTGTTCCACTTAGAGGAGTGTTCTTCCACATTTCCATGGAGTTTGCATTAGTTTACCATTATGTCTGCATTCGCCTTCATAACCACTAGAGGGACTTGTGTTATACTGCAGCAGCCTACTATACCGTTACACTGTATCAGTATTTGTAGCTCACACACATGAACTCACAAAATAAGCACTCAGTTCTACACTATGACACATACTAGTCTTTTTGCCAATATCGTTTGATTGATACACAAAACAGATCAATAAATCAGACAACAAATTTAGGTAGAACAATTTTTCAATAAACTCAGATACGATCAGACCTGATGATGCTTGAATTTTAGATTTTTACATTTATTTTGTAAATCATGATCATTTAAGTTGTTTTTGCTTTTGCCTACAGCAATGGGTATTCTGGAATGTGGATTCAGATACTTTTACCTGTCTGAATTCATAAATCTGCAAAAGAGGGTATATCAGTTTATGACAAAAAATAAATAAATAAATAAATAAATAAAGAAAGAAAGAAAGAAAGAAAGAAAGAAAGAAAGAAAGAAAGAATAAAAGAAAGAAAGAAAATTAAATGTTTTTGATAGAGCAACTTCCACAAACAACAATGCCAAGATCACCCAGCAAAAATGCAGCATCAGTCAACAACATTCCATTTTAAGCTAGAACTTTGCAAGAACCTTGGGCAGTCAATAACATTAATGCAAGAATTACAAGAAAGTGGCAGTCTGACATAATTTATCCATAGCTATCAATATTCTGAGGTTTTTACAGAGAGGGACATGTTTATACATAATTTACATAGACCATAAATTATAGACCTTTAATTTTTATTTTATAGCTTAGTAAACAAAGCTAAACATTTTAACCTGTCTTTTCTGTTCTAGAACTATATGAAAAACACCACATATTAAATTACATAATGCCTTATAGGCCTATTTGTATATAGGATAACATTTTTAAAAATTGCAATTCTAAAACATGGGTATTGTAATAACAATTTTTACTTAATTTTTTCTGCAGTGGCTGCAGACAAAATTGGGGTATTGGTAAAAAAAAAAAAACACATGAACAAAATATAACATAATTAGCCTACTATGATCAAGGATAATAAATTATTAAAGACATAGCTTATATAAACATATCTATAAATGTTAAGCCAAACAAGACAGAAAAGTAGCAGATCGCTCAACGTCGACAAAAAGCTAATGGTACTATAAGCTCAGTGTCGTTATTGCAGAAGGACTCTGTTCCTTCCACCATGACACGCTTTGCGCAAATCTAGATTATGTGAAATGGCGGCAAGAGGAGGCGAGGAAGGAAACATGATACAGTACAGCCAGCGCCACAGAGAGTGACGCTGAAAACCCGGAGCGGATTTTCTATATTAACTGGAATGTTCCACACTACTAGTCTAGAACACTCCATTACAGTCATCGAGCAGTCCACACTTCAAGTCAAACATACTCATGAAAGGATCCAGTAAGCCAGTCTTCACATCAAGTTGATATTTATGACAACATTTGTATAGCAGTTGTATAGGCTATGGTACAACTTCTCAATTTAATGCAAGGTAAATAACGTCAATGCCTTAGATAAATTAGATTTTGGAAGGTCTGTTTAAACCAGAGAGGCTCCAGGAATGTGTCACTGTTTAACCAGTCCTTACAAGTATTTTTTTAGAAGAAACACACTTTCCTCGTTAATTTAAAAGGTAAGTTACTGTACCAAAATACACATACTTCCAGAACATGCTAAAGGCCTATGAATTTTGGCAAGGCTAATCTTAAACTTTGGAGGAATATGCTTAGTTGCAGATGGGCAGTAGTCATAACCACATCCTTATAAAAATAAACCATGGTTTTTACTACAAAAAAAGAAGAAGAATAACAGTTTTTAAATCATGGCGATCATTTACTACCATGGTTTTAGATTAGGTTTGCAAGTCAACCTGTTAAAAATAAAGGTTCTTAATCAGCATCAATGGTTCGGTTTAGTATTTAATATCAATATAAACTTTTCATTCAACAAAATTATTAAAAAGTTCTTCATACTATAAAAGAAAATGATTCTTTGAACAACCATTAAAGAGGTTCATTGCTTTAAAAAAAGATCTTCTGTAAAATAACTGAAAAACCATTTGAGTTTTCGAGGCACGTTTATTTTTAAGAGTGTAAAAATATATAGGCCTACTTCAATCGCGTGAGAGGAAGTTACAATTTTCCTTTAACTCGTGCGCACAATTTAACCATCAGTCATGACTGTTGACCTAGCAATCACATTTACATTTTAATATGGCTTAAAGTTCTGTGCTTTTAGAATCTACATTATTTGAATTTTGCTATTTTAGACGTCCTCATAAAGTTATAGTCCGGCTGACCTATTTATTCATAATAGTGGAAGCCTATGAGTCTTAAATATAACTCAGTCCTCACTGTTTTCCATTCTTTTCCAGCTTTGATTATGCTGGTCCTCAAAATAAATACTTGTTCTCAAGTTAATTTTACCACTGGGGCCTCGACTGTTCCCAGTTGTCCCTCCTCCCATCCACTCGAATAGGTCCCTGACCATACATGGTGTTAGTTGAAGAAAGCAGTGGCTCAGAGAGCTGGAGGAAGAAGTGATCTGCCATTTAAACAAGCCTGCGTGTGAAAGGGAGGACCCTGTAACATGGACTCAGTAGCACTGACTGGCCAAGTAACTCCTCCACCGCAAACATTTACACTGTAATAGGCTAGTGTAGCTAAAATGGCCCCTGGAACTATAACTGCTGAGAAACAGAAACTTCAGCTGCACTGTATTTTTTGCTCAGCTTGTAAAGACTTGAATCGACTTTCACTACAAATAGGTGTTTTTGGGTGTGTATGTTAAAAGACTTTTTTTGTTACAAGGCTCCAGTGAGTCATGTTGTGATACAAGCGTCAATGAATTGAGGATATAACGTTCTTTATAAGTTATACAGCAAATAGTTTCTTCTGCAGCTTCGGTTAACATTTCAACTTGTTCTTTAAATTCAAACTTATTTCAAGGAATTTTAAATAGTGTAAATCAGGGTGTAAATATCCAAATGACTGTGTCTGATTCATGAAGTAGGTGTTTTCGATGACATTTGAGTTTGTAGTGGGGGATATGATGACATAATTCATGCGATGTTATTCTAATGAAGTGAGAGACAGCCTTCCTTCCTACATTTTCAACACAAATTGACAGTGCATGAAATATATCCTCAAACAGTCCTCACTGAAAAAGGATTCATGAAGGTTATTTAATAGCCTTTATGTGCATATGAGACAGCCATGAACCATAATTCTCATCATAATGTGTTTTATAGTCCCTGTCTGGCTTTATCTGTCTCTCTTTCTTTTTATCTCTCACTATCAAAGATGTGTGATGATTTATGAGCTTACATACTGTGCATCACAAAAGCGGAATTCATTTCTGCTTTCACATTCACATAGACCACTGTGTACAGTAATTTACAGTTTAAAAAGTTTCAGTTTTGCACTTTGATATAGGGAAATTAAATCTGACTAATTAAACAAATGATTATTTATAAACTATCTTTGAGTAGAATTCAGTTTATGGCTTGTTTATGGCTAGCTGCATTATCAAGAAGTCAAAATATGGGTGAAATAGTGTTCCAGTTTCACAACTTGACATAACAAACATGTAAAAATAAAACATACTTATTCATTATAGTATTTATACATTATAGTCATTTAATTAGTATTTTGTGGTTTTGATATTTGATTAAACAATTCTAATTTTGAAAATGTTTTGTTTATAAGCCAATGTTACACTGAATGAAGTCTTAGTTGCTTCTCTTTAAATCTTGCTAAAATGTATGATTTGCTAATATGTATTTAATTTATCATATTAAGCCTAATTTATTTTGTGTTGTTATGTTTTAAAACCACTGAACCATGTAAAATGTAATTAAAAAATGTTTTTAATATATATTTTTTACATTTTCTGAATAATAAAATAGGGTAAAATTTAACATTTGAACATTTTGCCTATAAAAAAATGAACACAAATCAAAATCAAGCCTGTCTGTGTAAAAACTGCCTCATTGTCTTACAATAACTGGCACATTGCCTTATAAATAATGTAAACTGGATAAATGAATGATAAACCCATGTAAGACCGCAAATATGATGGAAAGTAACCCTAATACTGTTCAAATGATTCTTATCAACCCGCTTCCTGCACTTTCTGACTCTTTAATCTCTCTAGCTATTCCTTGTGGATTTGTACTCCCATATACATCATACCATAGATCTTCATCATCTTGGCAAAGTGAGCACACCCTTCACCGTCTGTCTTTTTAAGTAATATTAAAGGAATAATTCACCCAAAATGAAAATTCTGTAATCAATTGCAAAAGGAGAAATTTAGCAGAATGTTGATGCTGTTCTTTTTCATAAAATGAGTGAATGGTGATCAAATAGTAATTAGCACAATAAAATGTTTGTAAATGTTATAGCTTGTTGCCATTTACATTCACAAAATAAACCAACCAAAATGAATATGAATATTTTTCTAGAACTGTTTCTTTAATAATGAGTAAAAGTCTGACAGTAAACTGACAATATTTCATGATACAGTAGCATCCGAAAAGTAAAACACCCCTAAGTCAGAGAGCCTACTCATTCTTGACATTATTCATGCTCTGAAAAACATAAACACATTCACTGAGAGAGTAAAAGATGGGACCCGTTCAACAAGAGGAACTGGATAGTATAGGAGACAAAAACACTGTCACAGTAACACTTTAATAATGGATCACAATAGATCTGACTAAATATTTTTCCTCATGCCATCAATATAAATCATTCTCATGCAAAGTCACTTCTTCATCTTTTTTTTTCCCTCTATGACATAACACGACAAACCTCTTAATTATCCTTGATGTTGCGCAAAAACTTTAGAGGAAAAAACGTAATTTGGTATGTTTTAATACCCTTTAAAGACCGATTACCTGTCACTGTAAGTCCAGTTATGTGCTTTTGTTGGTTAGTTAATAGCTAAAAAAAAGAATGCAAGGAGGTGTTTACGGGCTGGCACACATTGCATTTCTAATTATACTGGGTGCATTCTTGAAGGAGCTAATAATTCAGCAGAACAGCTTATGTCATCTATTTAAAAAAAAAAAAAAGGTGAAACCACCCTTATTTGCAGTATGACCAGTCTAATGGCTTCGTATTCCTATATTTATATGCCAGAAAGAATACAGTAAATGACAGACGAGTTTAACCTTAATGCTGAGCCAGTTAAGTTACAGCGCTGATATGGCATATACATATAGATCATATGTAGATCAGCTAGATGTTTTTTCAGTATTATTAATGTTTATTTAATATTTTATTAATCAATAGTAAAGGGCGTCACGGTGGCTCAGGGGTTAGGACGATCGCCTCACAGCAAGAAAGTCGCTGGTTCGAGCCCCGGCTGGGTCAGTTGGCATTTCTGTGTGGAGTTTGCAAGTCCAAAAAACGTGGTATAAGTGAATTGGGCAAGCTAAATTTTCCGTAGCGCATGTGTGTGAAAGAGTTTGTATGGGTGTTTCCCAGTGATGGGTTGCAGCTGGAAGGGCATCTGCTGCGTAAAACATGTGCTGGAAAAGTTGGCGACCCATTCCGCTGTAGTGACCCTAGATTAATAAAGGGACTAAGCCAAAAATAAAATGAATGAGTGTGTGCGTGAATGCAAGAGTGTATGGGTGTTTCCCAGTACTGGGTTGGAGCTGGAAGGGCATCTGCTGCGTAAAAACATAAATAAGCATCACTACCTAGTCTGGGACTGAAAATAAGTCCAGAAGATTAGTAAAAATGTATTAATTAATTATTTTTGTTAAAAACATATTCATTTATTTTGTTTTATTTCTCTCATTTTTAAAGTTCACCATTTGCTGAATTTTCATTTTTAACATTTTGCAATAAGCTGATGACTTTTTCTGAGCCAAAGCTGTTGTGGCCCATACATCCACATAATTTTTTGTCTAATTTTTGTAAACAAACAAAATTTTTTTCAAAATTGAGCCAAATCAATAAAGAATCACTCAAAGGAGGAACAATGAGAAATGAATACCCATAATCTAGTCAAGAGATCATTTAAAACCTGAATGATTAGGGGCCCATGAATGCAACCAGATGACGCTACATAAAGCAGGAAGCTACAGTACATAAAGCAGGAAGAGATAATGCTGCAGGGCAGACAAAAAGCTACTCATCATGACTTTAAAGATGCATTTTAGTGCAGAAATATGATTAAAATTCATTTACAACCTAAAATCTAATTTCCACCATGATAAGTGGATAAGTGGATCTATAGGAACTGAATTTTCAAAGCAACATTTAACATCATAAAGGACAGCGAAGCACATGTGGACTGGTCGGGCAAACTCTCACAGAAATAGCTTCCTTTTTCTTTTTCATTAAACAGTGGATAGAGAGTACATTACTATGGTGTCCGAGAGAGCATAAATGTCCTGCAAGTTAATAAAACATGCAAATAGACAAAACTCTAAAATTTAGAAAAACGTGATGAGTGGTTAGTGCTGTCGCCACACATCAAGAAGGTCGCTGGTTCAAGTCCCAGCTGGGCCAGTTGGCATTTCTGTATGGAGTGTGCATTCTCTCTGTGTTTGCATGGGTTTCCTCAGGGTACTCCGGTTTCCCCCACAGTCCAAAGACATGCAGTATAGGTGAATTGAGCGTGTATAGATGTTTCTCAGTACTGGGTTACAGCTGTTTCCGCTGTGTAAAACATACAGAATGCTGGATAAGTTGGCGGTTCATTCCATTGTAGGCGACCCCTGATGAATAAAGTGGCTAAACAAAAGGAAAATGAATGAATGAATGTAAACACAAAAGCTTGGTCACTGTACATTAAACCATAGACTGTAAAATATATGGATGTAGTATCTGTGACGTCACCCATAGGTTTCTGAAGAACGCAAAAGAAGCTACAAGTTGGCTTGGCCAACCGGCACCATTTTGTTCGCTCGTTATCGCACCGACCGGGGGATATCAAACAAAAGCAAAGAGGCAGAGCGTGAGCGGAGCTACAGATGCCTGCTAGCATTTTGCTTTGACAGACTTTTCTTTGGGAGAAACGCTCAATACTTCATTACCTGAGACTCATTTGTGTTCTGACCACTTGTGTTTGATTGTATACTATAGCAATAAAGTGTTTAGTCCTTTTAAAGCACTGTTGTAATACATTGAGCCACTAAATATTGTTCTTATGATGCTTTTCTACCAGAGGAAAATGCAAATTACTTCCAATTACTTAAAATATAGTCTCTGTTGGTAAATGCAAGGCTACTTATGAAATCCAGGCATAAAACTGTATGACAACGTTTCAGATGACTGTTCTATAGCCTACAGCTAATCAATCTGTCAGATTCTGGCGTGCATTAAAGTTCTTAAGAAAAATATAAATGATAAATGATCCTAAATAAAATAAATACAGTTATAGATTTGGTATATAAGTGTATAATTTCACTTACCTGGGAAATGGAGGCCACCTGAATGGTTTGTGAGCACAATTAAGTGCACACAGCATGCCATATCATCTGATAATTGTAGGAAATAATTCCAAAAGGCAATTGATTGCGTAAAGCCACATAACACAAAACAAAAATACAATGTATATGCAGAGTTCAGCGGCTAATCAGCCGGAATCATCTGAGGTTAAGTGAGTGCAACCTGCGAGACCAAGCTGTCACTCGACTGGCCCGGCCCTTAATTATGCAGACTTAAAATAACTTCATATAAACTAAACGGATGAGTTACAAAAAATTCACCCCCCCCAAAGTTGTCATGAAGGGTAATGTTAGGTATATAACCCAAAATCGCTCTTTGTACCAGGCTTTAAACCCTTTTTTCTGCAGTAAAATTGGCCATTTTAACAGTGGGCTTAATAGAAATCTGCTCTATTATCGAGCTATGACTAGAGGAATTTCGATGAATTGCAGTTTCATTTACTTCCGTATTAGCTTCACGAGGGAGAGCGGGAGGTTGCCGCTTGCATTAAACAATTAAAACATCACTGACTGATTAGGTAAGCGGTTTAAAGTGTGGTAAACATGCATAAACTGAAACAAAAAAATGTTTTCTTTACAAATGTGAGTATGTATGTTCACAAGCTTTCAAGACACACAAAATGGCGTTGAAATCCACACAGCTTATAAAGCAATTAATCAGAAGCCACATTAGTTGGAAAAGCGCTATTTTAGGCATATGGTTTGCCTGGAGGCACCAGTTCTGTTCAGAGACAGTGAAGAGTGCATGTGCCAAAAAACGATCAGCTTTCCCTTTCACACAGTGGCTACTGATACAGCTCTTATAAATATAGGGCTTGTAATGCACTTTTCGCTTACTAAAGAATTTATCCCAATTTAAAACACAGGCCCATATGACCTCACATTACCCCATTAAAATTCTTTTGTTCTGACTAAGACTTTGTTATGGCTACACATGTCTGTCTGCACTGCCACGCTTGAAGAGGTGAAGCGTGTGGAAATTCCCCTGCAGAAATCCCTGACAGGTATCTAAAAGTGTGAATACGCCCCCTTTTAAAGACTAAAGAGTGCAAATGTTTAGCTTAACGTGGACTTTAGTACTTGCATAATGCTGAACAAGCCTCAACTTTGGCCAAACATTCATCTATTTAGACTGAGAGCCTGAATGTTGGCTGCTCTGTACAGTTTGTGTTGGTAGGTACAGATATAAAGCCTGACAAATGAGAAGGCGAGATAACAATGGAGGGGAAGATGAAAGAGAAATGGCAGAAATTGGGAAGTTTGACAGACAGAGGGGGGTAAGAGAGAGAGAGAGAGAGAGAGATGGGGAGGGAGGTGGAGGAGGAGGCAGAGAGGGCAAATGCAAACAATGAATAAATATTCATGTTCACCGACAGAAAGGTTGCAGTGTGCAAAATTTCCAGCCTTTTGCTATGCGAGTGGGAGATACCAATGCAGAAGCAAGAGGGGGAGGGATGAGAATATTTACAAGCCTGAAGAAGAATGATTTCACTTATCAGGAGAATGTACTGGCAAAAATGAAACAACCCATTATTGTTTGTTCAAATGTGTCACAAATGAGCCACTCTTAAATAACGAGCGTCTTTCCAGTCTGGCGGATACAAAGAGCGTTTGGTGCGCTGACATATTTCAGTGAGCCTGCAGATTGCAGGGTACGAAGTCAGTAGAAGCAGAGGGTGAAAATCTGAACCACATCTGCTGCTGTTGTGCATGAGTTGCTTGGCAGAAGTACTTGAGTTTTTTTTGTCCTCAGTAAATGAGAGATATTAGAACATCAAAACCATGCCTGAAGTTGAAATTACCAAATGTCCTTCTGGCGTTTTCTGCACAGACATTGTTTTGCGTTAAATGGTTTTGTAACAGAGTGAGATGGTACTGTTTTGTAGCAGACTGAGATTTACAAACGCGCATAAAATTTTCCTGCTAATATCGTCCAAAATCTTTCAGAATGATTGAAAGTAAATTCTGATAGTTCTAGTAAATTGAAATTGTGTCAGTCCAGTTTTCAGATTTGAAGTTCAGTTTAGTTCAGTGCGGTTTAATATTCACTGCTGAAATTGCAAACACTGAAGAGGAAATCCATCGATGTGCAGCTCCGCAAGTCACAAACCAAGCAAGCTATTGGCGACAGTATCGAGGAACAAAACTTTACCAATTGACGAAAGTGAAAAACCTTGAGAAAAACCAGGCTCAGTTTTGCACGACCATTTCTCCTCTGGCCAAACTACTTGTGCTGAGCTGCAGTCTAAGTGCTAGAGGCTGGAGAATTCTGGACGTCCATCGTGGAGAAGCTGCAGGTGTGAGTAGGTCACCGGCGGGTGTTCAGGCTGGCCCATGGGATCGAGGCAAAGATTAAATTGCAAAGGGAACAATTTTGTTTCTTTTTACTTCAAACCAAGAATATAATTAAATCGTAAATAGTAAAATAAAACAAATAAATTATAATTTCTTTTGCAAAATTAGGTTTTCAGAGAATTACATAAATGTCCACTGCAACGCAAGACAGCAGTAAATAACCCAAAATTAGGTGGTGCTTTTTCAGGCAGTTTCATAAACACAGACCTTGCAACACTGGACCAGCTCTATACACTCTCTAGTGGGCTCGAGGGTTCGAACAAACTGCATGTGCTTCAAGGAGTTGGAAAAGATGTTCGACTGTGTCCCTTGTGGCATTCTGTGAAGCCAATCAGACTTTGTCCCTGGTACGTGTTGAATTTCTGCAGGGATGGACTTTGTCACTAGTTCGCTTCCTAATTTTTATGGACAGAATTTCTGGGTGCAGCCTTGGGCTGGAGGGGTTCTGGTCAGTGTGCGAATTATACATTGCTGATCAGGGAGGCTGATTCTATTCATAATTTTAATGGACAGAATTTCAAGGCCAGCCTTGCGCTGGAGGGGGTCAGGTTCGGGGACCACAAGATTTCATGTCTGTTATTCGCAGATGATGTTGTTCTGTTAGCTTTATCGAACATGGACCTTCAGCATGCACTGGGGCAGTTTGCTGCCGAGTGTGGCGCAACTGGGATGAGAATCAGCACCTCCAAGTCCGAGGCCATGGTGCTCCACCGGAAAAAGGTGGTTTGCCATCTCCAGGTTGGAGGAAAGTCCTTACCCTAGGTGGAGGAGTTTAAGTATCTCAGGGTTTTGTTCACGAGTAAGGGGAGGATGGAACGTGAGATTTACAGGCAGATTGGTGCAGCGGCAGCAGTAATACGCTCAATGTATTGTTCCGTTGTGGTGAAGAAGGAGCTGAGCCGAAAGGCAAAGGTCATGAGGTTTGGGTCATGACCGAAAGGACAAGCTCGGGCTCGGTCATCTGTTTCAGATGCCTCCTGGACACCTACCTAGGCATGTCCCACTGGGAGGAGGCTTCGGGGAAGACCCAGGACACGCTGGAGGGACTATGTTTCTCAGCTGGCCTGGGAACGCCTCGGTATCCCCCCGGAGGAGCTGGAGGAAGTGTCTGGGGAGAAGGAAGTCTGGGGTTCTCTCCTAAGACTTCTGCCCCCGCGACCCGGCCCCG
The DNA here is from genome assembly GCF_903798145.1 of Danio aesculapii. Taxonomy (NCBI): domain Eukaryota; kingdom Metazoa; phylum Chordata; class Actinopteri; order Cypriniformes; family Danionidae; genus Danio; species Danio aesculapii. The sequence goes on along the minus strand of NC_079440.1, from coordinate 31,918,600 downwards.
GAAAAGTGGCAGAAAATGAATGAATGAATGAATGATCAGAGAGAAGTTTTTCGTTAGTTTGGTAATACATGCTTCAGTGAATCAAATTTATGAATGTATTTAAATGACATCAAACTATGTCACATGCAGATATAAACACCTATTTTATAAGAAACATTTTATGAATACTCAAGTTGTCTACCGGTGCTCTAGAACTGCCAGTTTCAGACTGTTGAATGATATTTTTCCTAGCATTGATTGGCACAATTATGCAATCACAATGTGTCTATTTATTAAAGGGCTGACCCCCCATACATCTTTTTGATGTCCTTCAGAGGGGTTAAGCGTTAATTAGGGGGTTAATCCCCCCAAACCCCCTGTAATTTGCACCCTGGTTCTGGCTCATGGACCATAGGATATTTATTTCCGCTATATGCATAGTCATGCTGACTCCATCGGACCTGGACCTTTACCGTGGGACGGTTTACTGTTTACTGTGATGCAGCAGAAAGGCAAAACACTTGATTTACCAGTTAATCTACTGTAAGTTCCTATTCACAGCCATGGACATGAGCTACTAGGCTGAAATTAGCTTTTTTCCCTGGGTAGTTCACTTATAAGGTAAGAAGCACTGTCATCCAGGAGGAGAATTAGGATGCTTCTTGGATGCCTATGTTGCTTGGCTTGCGTAGGAACGCCTTGGGGCCCCCTGGAGGAGCTGGTGGAAGTGTCTGGAGAGAGGGAAATCTGGGGTTCCCTGCTGGGACTGCTTCCCCCTACCTGGCACCAGATAAGTGGTTGAAATACAATCCCTGGATTTAAATAGACCTTCTTCTCCATAAAAAAAATATACATTAAGGTCTAGGTCATTAAACACTTCGCCAAAAATACCTAGATAAATTTAATGTAGATCCAAAATATACTGCACATAAAACATACCACAGCGATGGCGCAATACAGACAGTAATATTTTACTAGAATTTATTAAGGATTACACTGTTTGAGTTTTTTCTTTCCCGTTTCTTTACTTCAGCATTTAGTTATTTTGTTATGTGTTATTTGTCATTTCTAGAGCTTTTTATATTACTAATATGGTTTAAAAAATGTTTTACTTAAGTCTTTCAAATTTAAAACACTCTCTTCATACATTATACCCTGCACAGAGACTTGTTTAGGACAGCAATTTTTTTTTTATCAATAACACCACAGTAGATGCTCATTATGTTTTAATAATCAGTCTAATAAAATGTCAGTCCTGAGCTATATTTGGCAAATGCACTAGAGTGCTGAACAAAAAAAAATGTCATATGCATATTTTAAAAAAAGATTTGAATACAAGCTACATCAGGGGTCACCAAGTCCTGCAGTATTTAGCTCCATTCCTAATCAAACACACCCAAACATGCTAATCAGTATCTTACTATGCATTATTATTAAAGTTTTGGATTTTTAAATTAGATTTTATTTCTATTCTTTTAATTTGCTGTAATTTTCAGTTTAGTTTTAGTTCGTTTCATTAATGGTTGTGTTATGTTTTAGTCTAGTTGTTATTTTGTAAACACATTTTTATTTAGTTTTTATTTCTATTTATTTCTGTTTCAGTTTTAGTCATTCTAGTTCTGCAGAGTTAACTGAACTTGTCCATTGTTAACCCATAGCAAATTTAAATGTTAGCACAGCTCACCTTAACTTTTGTGCAAATAAAAATAAAATAATTGTTTAAACAGACACTGAAAACTCAAAAGGGGGCGACACAGTGGCGCAGTGGGTTGCGCTGTTGGCTCAGGGCAAGAACGTCATTGGTTCGAGCCCCAACTGGATCAGTTGGCATTTCTGTGTGGGTTTGCATGTTCTACCCGTGTTGGCGTGGGTCTCCTCCAGGTGCTACGTTTTCCCAGACGGTCCAAAGACATGTGGTACAGGTGAATTGAATAAACTAAATTGGCCATAGTGTATGTGTGTGTGAGAATGCAAGAGTGTATGGGTGCTTCCCAGTGCTGGGTTGCGGCTGGACGGGCATTCACTGCTTAAAACATATGATGGATAAGTTGCCGGTTCATTCCGCTGTGGCAACACCTGATTAATAAAAGAACTAAGCCAAAAAGAAAATGAATGAATGAACTCAAAAGCACACAAATGAAACTTTAATAAATAGAAGCCAAAATTATGACAAATTAACGCTAAATTAAATGTATGTAATTAAAAATCCCAAGTTCACATTTGCCTAGATTAAATTGACAATTAACAAATGATGAAAAATATGAACATGTTTTGTGTTTATATGGAAAATATGGTTCTATGCGCTTGACTGATATGTTTGGTTGTAAAAGGGTCCTCTACAGGTATTTCAGGTCAGATTTACCACCACAGAATGAATGCTCATAAATTTTGAATATGATTATTACTTTGGCTCATTATTTTATTTCAGTTAGTTTTCGTTTTTCATTTATTGTGATTTTTTTTTAATGTACAAAAAATCTGTCTTAGTCTTAGTTTTTGTTTACAATAACTTTGATATTTGAAACCCACACTGGTCTGTTAAGGCAAGTTGGAGAAAAACTCTGCAGGACCAAGTTTTGTGATCCCTGAGCTACATTATTTGTCAGAAAGATTACCAAAAATAACCAAAAAACTATATATTACACATTTCAGGTCAATTGTGAAATTTGCTGTCCAGTTACAGCACAGTGTGAGCTTTACATTACTTGACTGGAGCTGCTGCTGTAATACAAAATGGTGAAGTGTGTAGCACTATATCACAGAAGGCAGTTTTCAAAACGAATGTATATGCAAGAGAATATAATGAATGTTCAGTAATTTATTGTTTGTGTCTGAGAACAGACTTTTTGATGACAGTCACAGGAGCTGCAAAGATGCAAACAAAAATTAATTTCTATTGCAAGGAATGTTGCTTATAAAATAGGAATCAGTGGAAAGTTTAATATGAAACTTGTAAGTCGGTTATGAAATATGAAAGTTGTATGAAGGTCATAATTATGATAGACAGTTTGTGTTTCTGCCTGCATGAATTTATTGAAGATAGACAAATGCTTCATATTAAGTGAGAAAGCAATATTTGTATGGAATTTGATTTATACATCACATTTGATGGAAAATTACCTTTAATAGGGTTGGGTGTAATGGCCATAAAAAAGTAATGTCTCTGTATTTTATGGCTAAATTGTGATATATGCATTATACCTCTGTATTTTTCATTTTTTATAATCGGATAAAAAAAAAATCTACACTTGTTTTATGTTTCCTTCCTGCTCAGTGTTGTCCAATGAAACAGTATATTAAAGGATGTAAAAACAAATTCAGTAAATGTAACCATACAGGCTATGCCACTAATTGGTCCAAAATCGTGTTAAAAACACATGACACTCTAGTCATATGTGAATCTAGCACTAAGTGAATGAAAATATCACCAAATATGAAGAGCCAGATCCGATAAAACATAAATGCACCTTTCTCTTCACACTAGCAGAGCGCAGGAGATCACGGGACTGATCATGATGCGAAGATGACGATCACTGACAGATGGAGATTCGTCTGTGGAGAATAAAAGGTTAAAGTTCATTTTCACAACAATACCACAGTATAGCCAACCTGGTGCTGTGTTTGTCCCTGTCATTTTTCTGAGGATTGATACAATAACCTACGCTGCCACACGAGATTCGCCGGCTGTTTGCTATTAAAGGAAGAAGCAGCAGATATTCACATTCACACATTGCGTCTAAAACCACGTTGAAAACGTGGCGCATGCTTCTTCCTTTACTGATTTAAATGCATTTTTTGAGCTCGCGATCCTCTGCCGTTTGTCTTTGCTAAGGCAACCATCAGCAGCTGTTTCTACACAAGCACGGCACAGTCAGTTTTCAAAATAGTTCAACTTTTGCCACTGTGTGGATTAATACTGAATGTGTGTCGTTGCTATTACTTGGGGTTAGTATTAAGAGTAGAGAAATATGCTGGTGTTTAAACTCTGTACAACTCTAAAAAAAGTTGAAACCCGATTGACTTATTACAAAAGGTTGTAACAAAAGATTTTGTTATGATGGATTTTTGTCATATTTTTTTACAGTGTATACATTATAAAGAAAATTGTAAAAGTCATTAATAAATACCTCCGGCTTAATTTTACAAGTGGCTTTATTTAGCAGATGACAATAACTTTTTCATCCATACACTGTTAACAATTTCCTGTAGAATTGACAGTAACCTACTGGCAGCAGTTTGCCAGTAAATTACTGTAAATCAATTACAGCAAAAATACTGTATTAACATTTACTGTACATCGCCATTTATCTTCCTGTATATGTATTTACAGTATAGTATATCTTTACTGTAAATATACAATAATTTAAAATTATTTAAACTTTAAAATACAGTAACATGCTGCATAATTGTTCTACAGTAAAATACAGTTCATATTTCAGTTGAACTCTGTAATTTACAAAAATCGTTAACAGTGTATATTTCTAAAAACAGACGAGCCTGATACATTTTGTTAATAAAATCCATGTCCACTGTTGTGAATAAAATTGATAAAGTTAGTGACCCCTTATATTTTCTCAAACATCAGACTTAGAGTTATTATATAATTATAATCATTATGTACTGTAGATATAGCTAAATTATGTGGGTATAACTACTTTTCATCAAAAATAGTATTTGTCAACTACTCAAAAACAGTATTGCCTCCATAACAGTTTTAAAAATGTATATATATATGTATATATATATAAAATCAATATACAATACTGCCCACTTTCTTTTTGGCACGTAGTACTAAGTAATTAGTGATCACAAAACTGCTTTTACAATGTATTTGATCTTAAAACACACGTAGAAAACATAGAAATAAGGACCAAATGTATGACTGAGAAATACCAGCGGCGAAAAGAGTGAGAAAGGCTAAATGAGTGAGTTCTGCTGATAACTGTGGCACGTAAGGAGAGCGGCACCTCCTACAGACAGCATGATTAATGACCACACTCACAAAAACCTGAGAATATGACGAGGGTGTCTAAACCAAACCAATCATGAAGGGAGAGAAGCTCACAGACTAGCAAAACAGACATGAGCTAACCACAACTCACCAGTGGTTTCCATCTAACATTTAATCTTTACATGTATATGAAGAATGCCTGAACAATGACATAATATGCATTATTATGTTATATATAAAGCGAGTTTTGTATTCAGACATGTACTGTACACATTTGCTGCTTTCATACAAACATAGAAATGTAAACACACAGTTAATTCTCTCTGATTAATTATTTAAAAGCAGTGTTGATGTTAAGATTCATCTTTTAATGTGGTGTTGAAAAGTAAGAAAACTGCCTCTTGGGAACAATGTAGGGGTCATTAATGCGAAATGGAGAAATGGGTTAGAAACGTGTTGACAAAGCAAACACTGGCTTTGCAGCAGGTCACCTGAGGTATACTTACTTCCTCACTCTCACCACAGGAAAACCGGTCACATAAAAACAGGAAACTCCCCTGAACTAATGCATCAAAGAGCTGCTGTGCATAGGTGAGGAGTCCTTAAAATAGATGTGCCAAACTCCAGAAAGGTGAGGGACTTTTTGTGTGCAGGTTATATGTGCGATATCAAATATTTCAGGGGGTATAATATGTATATTAATTACACAGAATATTAAGCAGTATAACACAACATATACAAGATACTGTCAAGTCAGCTCTTTAGTTGATTAAATAAAGTATTATGGTTATATAAATAAATAACAGAAAAGGCATTGTATTGCATTTGTAAAAAAAATAAAAAAAAGTCACTTTTTATACACAATGCAAAACTGAAGGGTCAAAAACCTCCTGCATTCTTAAAATGTTCTTTATTGGCATCTATGGGTCAACATTATTGACAAAGAATCTTTATTATGTACTGTTTTACTATTTAAATGTTCGTCGCATAAAGAAAATATTGTTCTTTTAAAGCCTTTTTTTAAACACTCAAAGTTCTGTTTTCTGTTCTTTATTAAGGGCTAAAATACTGTATGTTGGAAATTGATTTGCATTATACTGAATATCCGATACTGTGTTTTAATGAACAGTGTTGGACAAGTTTCTTTAAAAGAGTAATTAGTAATAGTTACAAGTTACTTCTCACAAATAGAAAGTGAGTTACTGAGTTACATAATTATTAAAGAAACTAATTTACAGGGAAAGTAACTATCAAATTACTATAAAATAAATATAAAACATTGAACACTAATGTACACTATTTAATATTGTTGTGAGACAATGTGAGAGACAACCATCAAATTCAACATATCATTATAGATATTATCATTACTATATTTGCTCAATAAAACGTTGTGATGGTTTAGAACTTTAAGGGAAAAGTAGTGCTCATATTTCCAGTTTGCAAAAGCTACCTTTGAACTTGTTGGATTTGCCATTGTTCTGACTCCTGGTCGTTGGTGTGTGCGACTGCGTGAGCTTGTGTGTGAACATCTGCATTACTCTGCCTTACTTCTAACTGACAAACGATGCACTGTAAAAAATGCAAGGTTCCACGCAATTCATTTATGTTGTCCTAACAAAAATGCTGGCAGCTAGCTCTCTGCAACTCTTACATGGTCGCCCACTCAAGGTAAGCAGGGGTGCGTTCAGTCAGTACCTGGATGGGAGACCACATGGGAAAGCCAGGTTGCTGCTGGAAGTGGTGTTAGCGAGGCCAGCAGGAGGCACTCAACCTGCGGTCTGTGTGGCTTCTAACACCCCAGTATATTGATGGGGACTCTTTACTGCTCAGTGAGATGTTAAACCGAGGTCCTGACTCTCTGTGGTCATTTAAAAAAATCCCACGATGTCCTTCGAAAAAAGAATAGGGGTTTAACCCAAGCATCCTGGCCAAATTTACCCACTGGCCTCTGTCCATTATGGCCTCCTAACTATCTCCATATTATAATTGGCTTCATCACTCTGTCTCCTCTCCACCAATCAGCTGATGTGTGGTGTCTGGAGCAATATGGCTGCCATCGTGTCATCCAGGTGGATGGTGCACACTAGTGGATGAGAAGATTCCCCCCCAAAAAATGCGTAAACACTTTGAGTGTCCAGAAAAGCGCTATATAAATGCAAGGAATTATTATTATTATAATTATTAATTACACCATGTTCACAAACACACCAATTATCATCACTGTGTCCCACCATTATTTGTTTTAGACCCAAACACACACACACCCATAGACACCCACCGAATGAGAGGTCCTATGGCTGAGAAAACCGCTTCAGTGTCCCAATTATAGTAATGGACATTTTATTGTCGGCGATGTAACAAGAGAAACGGTAACTTATTTATTTATTTATTACTTGTTACTGAATAAAGTATCGCCATTAGTAATGCAGTTTATTTATAGCTCCATTATCTCATCACTGCTGATTAACAAAACAAACTACTTGATTTATAGCCTGAGAATTTGTTCATCCTTTACTCACCAATTTTATTCCTTTGCAATTACTGTGAATCTCACAATATTGATCCTGTTATGATGTTTATAAGTAGATTTCCAGATCAAAGATGAAACCTCAAAGCAACTCTCACCCAGGTGTGCCTCTGTAAGGGTAAAGTCTAGATCGCAGACGTTAATAAAATACAATGAATGGGAAATTTAATAAATGAAATAAATCATTCTTGTTAACTTCTGGTCGTAACCATATCCGATAAAGCAACAACCCTCTATGAGCAGGGTAAATTGAGAATAATTACAAGTGCCCACACACTATGGAGGCCCTCAGAAGCCTGCGTTTTTATTATTAACAGTATTATTAACAGTACCAGCAGGCAGCCAAAGCTCATAATTCATAATTCACTCTCACCTAATAACTCAAACCAATGGAACAAGTCTTTTGCAAATTACAAAAATAAACATTGGTTGAAATTTACAGTATAAGCACCTGTTCATTTAGGGCTGGGTGATTAATCAAAAGACAATCTTTCATGTGCATATTGTCAGTAAAGCCAGCTCTAGTAAACCTCCAGCACATGCGTTCAGATGGATCAGAGTTTACTACATGGAGTCATAGTTCACTGATGAGCTACGCAAAAATCAATTCCATTACATCAGTCAATAAAGGCATTGAGGTAATCATTCTGTGATTATGGCAGCTGTTTGCGTAGCTTCTGAATTAAATATGGCTCTGTGTAGTAAATGCTGCATGTGAAATGACCACATATGCTTTACTTTGCTGAGTATTTGAAATAAATCTTTCTGTGAGGTGATTCAGTAGTTGTGTGTTCATTAGTCAAGCCGAATCAATGAAAGCAGTAAAATATTCTGTTTAAAATGAAACACTATGGGAATTTCCTGAGTTTCTTTGTGGGCATTTAGAGTTTCTGTGAGATCACTGTCTGACCTTTGAAGATTTACTATAGTTACACATCACATCGTGTTTCCCTGACAAGATATGCATGATAATTTCAGATGTGCTCAATTGCGTTTGCGTTTTTAATTCAATTAATCTCCCAGCCCTGCTGTTCACTGAAAGGTTCTTCCATGAACCAAAAATGGTTCTTGTCCCTCTGAATTGCTAAAAAAGCCTTTATTTGTAATGAGAGTAGCATTTAGAGAAACATTTAAAAGCAGAACATTATTATGTCAAAAGTACTTTGCAATATAACATTTTCCTTTTAATGCAAACATGAGTGCAATCATTTTTGACCACTGCATCACGTCTTGCTGTTTTAGTGTGTAGCTCTATGTTTGTGTAGTGCATGAATGGAAAATTTTACTACAACACAGCACTACTTCATAATTTTTCCAATGAAAATGTCAAAGAGAGCACTGTTTACAGGCCCGTAGCTATATCCTATTAAACAGGGATGATTTTTTTTGTCAAAAGTGGACCTTTTTGTAGCTATTGCCTTCATTTTCTATTAAATTACAATTTTTAAATACTGGATTTTGGACACTTTTTAAAGAGCCCCTATTATGCATTAAATATTTTAGTTTTGAGGGTCTCCAACAACAGGCTAATATGCATGCAAGGTCAAAAAACACTTTCATTGTCTTATAATATGCATTTATTTTTACCTAATTATCCCAACGACTCCCATATGATTTGTTCAGTGATTCATTTGTTCCCAAACCACCTTAGCGATTCATTTGTTCTTTCTTAGCTCAATGCTAATCTGCGCTGATTGGTCCAATGACCCAGTCTGTTGTAATTGGTCGACTGCGTTCAGCAAGAGACAGAGAAATGGCCACCATGGCTTATAAACAAATTTGTCAGAGTGCAGAGTGTATGTGTTAAACTCAGTGCCGGAGTGCATTAAAGCAATGCAGTTTAACACCAGCATATTGCTCTATTCTTAACCATAAATAAAAACTGACACATGTTCAGTATTAATCCACACAGTGGCAAAAGCTGAACTATTTTGAAACTTGACCGCCGCACAAGTAGTACAGCTGATGGTGGGCATAGCAACGACAAACGGCAGTGGATCGCAAGCTCACAAACGCATTTAAATCTGTAAATAAAGCAGCACGCGTCGCGTTTTCAACATGATATCAGAATACAAAGAGTTAACCTGATAGTACAAGTGGTTACAAGTAACAAAACACAATTAAATACATAATTTGCAAGCTAGAGAAAACAAGGAGGCAACCATTTTAATCTCATTTACACTTGTGAAATGAAGGAAGAAACTGATCCATGAACTGTGTACTGTAAAGTTCCTGTCAAGCTTTGACAAAGTCCCATACATCAATAGTTTTCTGATCCTTTAAAAACGGCCAACAAATCCCCCGTTGTAAGCCTGTAGATTGCTGGAGCAATAGTCAGAAAAATGTCAGGGATACAGCACAAAGCTGGGGCTATAATGCTGAGGTATTTTTGCAAAAATAAACTACAACCACTGACTCTTCACAGCCTCATCTTTGAGTAGGGAAAATAACACTAACTTTCCCTCACACTTCAGAGCACAGCGTCTTCGCGACTTGATTCATCCGGGATCTGCTACAGTGTTTGTCTTCCTCTTTTTCTTTCTACAGTGTTTGTGGGCAGGGCTAGGGGTTTCAATGTTCCCGGGTCTGCGCGTGCAGCAAGTGGGCAGGGCTTGAGTTCTGTGTTGATGTTGCGGCTAAGACTCGTTACAGCGCCGATTCATTCTAACCACTATAAGTCTTTTGTAGATGAATCAATAGTTTTAAACAAGGTGCACTTTCAGATTTAAACATCAGCTGATTATTTCACTTCACTTAGAGCTGTTACACACTGCATGGAAGGTCATTTTCAAAAACCCATAATATGGGCTTTTAAAGCACTTTTTTTTTTTGGATTAGCTTGTCGGATGGTGATCATACTTTTTGATGCAACAAAAATAATTCCTACATTTTTTCCTACAAAAGTGCTTAGTGCTTACCATACTATTTTACCACAAAGTGTTTATTTACAAATGTGTATTTACAAAAAGTTATTACAGTTTTATAAATAATGTGATAAAAAATTTAATCAAAGAAATAAGAAAAAAATGCTTATTTTTTTAAATAAATTTATTAGAATCAGAATCAGAAAGAGCTTTATTGCCAGGTATGTTCACACATACGAGGAATTTGTTTTCGTGACAGAGCTTCTACAGTGCAACAGGATAACAGAGACAGGACAAACAACAGATAATAAATATATATAAAAAAAATAGAAGTAAGTAGTGAGTGCAAATATACAGATTGACAAGTGTATGTACATGTTTATTACTATATACAACGTTAATGTGCAGCTGTTATGTGCAGATTGGCATGTAAAGTGTGTTGTTAAATAAGTGTATATGTGTATAAAAGTGTATGGCAAGTAGTGATGTTGGTTCCACAATTATTACCATCAATGTTGGTTCCACAATTATTATCATCAAGTGTTCATTAGATTGACTGAGGGAAGAAACTGTTTCTGTGTCGGGCTGTTCTGGTGCGCAGTGCTCTGTAGCGTCGACAAGAAGGTAAAAGTTCAAGAAGGCAGTGTGCTGGGTGTGAGGGGTCCAGAGTGATTTTGGCAGCCCTCCTGCTCGCTCTATTATCATGTATCATTAAATACTAAAACAATTAGGAACTGCTAAATTAAAAACTGTAGCCTATAGGCAAATAACAAACTGGCCAGCTCATTTCCAAAATCAGAATTTGTCCAATTGAATAATAAAACATTAAATTCGTCTTAAAGCCTTCTTCTATTGGTTATTTTCACAATTTATGATGACACACTTTAAAAAATGGTACAAATGAGCTCGTGTAGCAGCCAAATTCTGCACTTTGTCTTTCGAACCACCTGAACCTCACCGGCTACGGGCCTGTCTTGACTCCAGAGACCGGCATCGATAGCCATGGTCAACAACTGAAACTAATTCTGAATATATGACTGCCCCAGATAACACATGTACAGTACATCCTATAGATGTATATTTAAAATGACAATTTTTTAGAACTTTTTGCATCCAAACTCTTCAAATATAGATGTCTTGCAGATCCATGTGTGCTATTTGAGGCTGAATGCAAATAAGTATTAAACAGGGTTATTGGTTTGCAATCCTTTTTCCAGCAATGGACTGGTTTGGGCCCAGTGGTGTTCATTATCAGCTTCTTTATCAAACCGAAGGACATGAGTTGATGTGTGCAGTCTGTCTTTCTTACACATGATGCATGTCAAACTAGAACACAAATCCCTAATGTCACTTAGCACTTTAAAGACTACAAAGAAAGAGAGGGGGGAGGTTAGCTCACTTGCTCTGTCAGATTTTGTGGTGAAGGTCTCCTGACGGGCTCTTCATACACACACACACACACACACACACACACACACACACACACACACACACACACACACACACACACACACACACACACACACACACGAATCCACAGCTCACTTTACAGATGTGGTTTCTGCTGAACTCTCAACGGGGGGTGAACAAGTCAGGATGAAAAACGACTGGCTGCGAAAGACAGTGGATGTAGAGTAACTAGAACTCTAAATACTAATAAATCTCAACTGTATCAGAGGAGGAGGTTTATTGGAGAGTACACACAATAAGGAAGGAGGAAGGAACCAAAGCGATGGGGGAGGGGAGGAAAGAACGAAAAAATAAAGAGAAAAAAGAGAGAAGGGAGGGAAGGAGGAAGCTGGGTGGAGCTGAAGGGGGGCCCTTGTTCACATTTATCACCCATAATGAAGATGGGTGAGGGGCCTTTGCAGTATCCAACACCTCTGCCGTGAGGGACCCGACACACACCTATAATGAGCTACATGACACTGAACAAGCATGGCGGTACCAACCATTTGAAACAGGAAACATGGGTACATTTAAGTCAGAAGGGTATGGCAATAAAAGTTCTCATAATTTCATTTGTGCTCTGATGCAAGGATAGATATTATAAGAAGTATGCAAATTGTGTTGATGGCTTCATTTAGATGCTCTGCGGGAGATGGGGATTAGCTGACCCAGAGCGCCATCTTTAGATTCAGTATGTGCTTGATTATTTGCCATTTGTCCTTGAAAAGCCTTCACAACAAGCATGTAAAATAAGCTTCCTCAAAAGGATTTTGTAAATGTGTTTTTTGTGAACAAAGATGAAATGAAAACAATGTCCAAATGGTACTGTAGTTTACAAAGATGAGAGATAACAAGACATCAAAGTCTTAAGGGAAATGTTTTTAAATGGTTAACATTGATGTGTGGAAAATGGCAGAAGACGAATGTAACATAAGATCTATCATTGGCTTACATGGGATATAATTAGGGCCAGACAGAATATGCAGACATTTTTTGCTATATTTGCTGAGAATTTTGGTAAAAATCTGTGGATTCATGGAATTATTTTGGGAGAATCATAACTAAAAACTCAATATATTAAATAAAAAATAATACCTTTTTAAATTTATTTAATGTTTACAATCCAAATCCAATTAGATCCACTTATTTGGTAAACAATGCAAGTCTCTCATAATAGATCCACTAAAAGACAGAAAATATTACTTTACAAACTCTATTGTAAATAAAATCAAATTAACATTTTTATATTAGTCAATATTATTACTGAAATTAATTTAAAAACTGAATAAATATAAATTTGCACACATTCACACAATTAAATAAATAGACTCAATGATGGGCTGAAAATCTGCAGATTCTGTGTGGGCCTAGATATAATTAATGATTATATTTATCAGATATTAAGCATTTATTTTACACAGCAGATCCTGACAAATAATTAAGATGATTTCAAGCTAAATAGATTTACAGTTGAAGTCAGAATTATTAGCCCCCTTTTCATTTTTTTTTTCTTTTTTAAATATTTCCCAGATTGTTTAACAGAGCAAGGAAATTTTCACAGTATGTCTGATAATTTTTTTTTTCTTCTGGAGAAAGTCTTATTTGTTTTATTTCAACTCTTTTTTTTTTGCTTTAATTTAATATGAAGAACTAAATTAAACACTTTATAATTTATGTGTATAAAAATATTTTCTTTCTGAATTTTTATAGGAGAACTGTTTAGGCAGTTTGACCTTAATAATAAAAAAAAAAATTCAGCAAATTTCGATGCACTGCTGTCTTAGTCTCTCTTCAAATTATTAACAACCCACACGAGAAAAGCTTCTATGCGGATATATGCGCATATATGAAACCTATGTGCAGTATATATGCACATATATGATAATATATATGCTGCAAATATGCATATATATGCCACATAAGCAAACTATAGTGCATATGCAGGCCATATAGGTCTCCTGTATTGTCTTTTTATATCCACATATAAGCCTTTTATATACAGTTGAAGTCAGAATTATTAGCCCCCCATTGATTTTTAAGTATTTCCCAAATGATGTTTAGCAGAGCAAGGAAATTTTCACAGTACGTCTGATAATATTTTTTCTTCTGAAGAAAGTTTTGTTTTATTTTGGCTAGAATAAAAAAATAAAATTATTAGCCTCTTTAAGCTATATATATTTTTTCGATAGTTTACAGAACAAACCATCATTATACAATAACTTGCCTAATTACCCTAACCTGCCTAGTTCACCTAATTAACCTAGTTAAGCCTTTAAATGTCACTTTAAGCTGTATAGAAGTGTCTTTAAAAATATGTAATAAAATATTATGTACTATCATCATAGCAAAGATAAAATAAGTCAGTTAATAGAAATGAGTTCTTAAAACTATTATGTTTAGAAATGTGTTGAAAAAATCTTCTCTCCGCTTAACAGAAATTGGGGGAAAAATAAACAGGGGGGCTAATAATTCAGGGAGGTTAATAATTCTGACTTCATCTGTACATACAAGCAATATCTCCTATCTCATATCTCACTTTGGCAATTGTCATACATTATGCCTAGCTCATATTTTCCATTATCAAGGAAATAACTAACTAAAAAAATGCAAAAACCACTTTAAATTGGTATCACATTTAATTGGCATGTTATGGAATTTAACTATGGCAAATAAGTGAGAGGAGGTGGAAAGTTATGAAGTCTACAAGCTTTCCTGAAACATTTACAAGGTCAATTCTTTCCTGTATGAAGACAGAAATGAAGGAAATGTATAACAAAATGTTTATCGCTTTTTTTAATTCATTATTTTTTCTGTTCAGTGTTTTGTCTTATTTTTGTTCTTGTACTATTTGATTGTCCTTAAGTAAATAAAATTTTTTTTTATTTCTACATGGGCTTTTATTTATGTTGTCTAACTGCTATGGATATTAATAATTTTACTAATATATAGGTAAACATATAGGTACCTATATAGGTACATGTATACAAACATATATGTGCATTTATGTACATATAATATAGGAAAATGGCCAATTTTAAATGTCACATACATTAAAAACCTATATCAAAACCTATAAAACATATGTAAAGGTTTTTTTCTATGTGGAAAATTAATTAATACCCAATAAATAATAATACGCAATAATACTAAATTACATATCTAATAATTAATAATTGCATAGACACCACAAAACAGGCAGAGAACAAAGGACTAAGCTGGTTGAGTGTAAATGGGACACTGTAACTGCTGCCTGTTGGCTCCAGATCTTACACAGAAAGATCTGCGAAGACAGTAGGTGTGCTGCCATGGCAACTGCGGCTCAGGTTTGATGTCACAACGACTCACCATAGTAACCGGCCCAGACTGCCTGTCACAGCATGAGGTCAGTGTTGCCATGGAGACACACCAACCCAGTCCTTTTCTGCAGTGTGTGTATGTGTCTCAGGATGGGAGGGTGCAAACAAGCCATGTTGAAAAATGCACCGCCGCAGCCAACACAATCTCCCAATTAAGATTCAGCTTATTCCGGCAGGTGCTTCCCTGTTCTTGCCTAATGGAGTGGCGCACAGTATTAAAAGCCTGATAAACAAACACAATGTTGGTATTTGAAAATGAATCCACCTATATGATCTGTTTGAAATTGCACATCAGTGCTCTAATAGCGTTTGAGTGGTCATGAACCGAGAAAATCAAAGTTCACTTGATCTTTTGACATATAAGACAGTGTTTCCCAACCCTGTTCCTGGAGGCACACCAACAGTACATATTTTGTATGTCTCCCTTATCTGACCCATTCGTGTCAGGTTTTGGGGTCTTTTCTAATGTTCTGCTGAGTTGATTCAGGTGTGTTTGATTAGGGAGAGGTTGAAAATGTGTACTGTTGGTGTGCCTTCAGAAACGGTTGGGAAACACTGATATAAGAGATGATTGTACTATGAATACAGACTCAAAACCAAAACTTGTACATCAAAAAATGCCTATATTGAAGTTGGCAGTAGGCCATTGCCTGCTTCTACACTGAATGTTAAGCTCCAGATAGTAATTAACACATTTAATAAATTTATGCTGTTGTGTGATATACCAAGTTTTAGAAAAACACAATGTTTGCACCCAGCAAACTATTTTGTGTCAAATAGACGTCTAATAGACATCTAAACATAAACGGCTTGGCTAAAACAAGGCTAAACTTGGGGTGTCAGAGAAAATCTAATAGACGTCTAAGAATAGCCCAAAACTAGACCAGTCATCAAATAGACAGAAGGATTAGACAGACTTTATATGTGCAGTCATTCATTTCTGTTTATTTGATGACTAGTCTAGTTTTGGCCTATTCTTAGACGTCTATTAGATTTTCACTGACAGCCCAAATTTAGCCTTATTTTAGCTAAGACGACTATGTTTAGACATCTATTAGACATCTTTAAAAAACAAAAATTGTTTGCTAGGCATTGTTTTCTTTCTCATATATACATAATTAAAGAGTGAATGAAATTTAATTTTATCCCTCTAACGCATGGTATTGCCATATGGCAACATGATATTTATGTTTATTTTCTCTGCCACTGTTTCTTTAAGACCGACATTCAAATTTTTTTGTTGGAAAGAGAAAACCTTAGTTTAGCCAATGATGTGCTTTGGTTAAAGAGCCCATATTATGGGTTTTTGAAAATGCTCTTCCATATAGTGTGTCACACAGCTCTAAGTGAAGTGAAATGTCCAGCTAGGGCTTAAATCTGTAAGTGTACAGTGTTTAAAACTGTTGATTCATCTATAAAAGAGTCGACTCATAGTGCTTCAAACGAGTCGTCTTGATAACGAGTCATTAGGTGTTTCGTGATGACACGGCTACGAAACACAAGTAGTTGCGCGCGCAAACCCGGGACATTTGAAACCTGCGGCCACTAACACAGAAAAAAAGCCCCACACACACAGAGACGCACACAGACACCGGTCGAATGAAGTCACGCTGTGCAGATGGATATTATAGACAGTCTAATCAAAGATGAAACTTTAGCAATATAGCCCAGCCTTGAGCAGATCGAGTGCTTCTGGAAACTACATGCATACAAAGAAGACTTCATCAGTTTGTTAAAGGAAGGATCAGTAAAGACTGTCAGAACATGGATCAGTGCATCATGAATCCGTTTCTTCCCCCATTTCACAAGTGTAAGTACGTGTGATTAAAATTATTGCCTCATTTACTCTAGTTCGCAAATTATTATTCGCGGATATAACTGAGGACGCGGGTGGTGAGGGAGGTGTTGCCGACGCTGCTATGGACGGGCCGGCCCTGTGTGTGTGTGTGTGTGTGTGAAAAGAGCAGGTAGACTGTGATGGGCTAGGAGATCTCCTCGCCAGTTCTTGGACTTTTTGCTCAATAAAATAGTTAGTCGTCGGTATTTTCTAGTCCATCGTCTGTATTTACATTCACCCACTGGCAGCCAAAAACAGTGCATACACCACTATAAAGCGTGTTTGCACTGTGACTACTTTTATATTGTTCATTATCTGCTTGGCATTTCACTCTGTCTCGCGCTGAAGCCTGTCAGTGTCGTCGACCAATCGCAGCAGGCTGTCATCGGTCCAATCAGCGCAAATTAGCTTTGCGCTGAGGAAGGGTTTGGGAACAAATGAATCGCTGAACGATTTATATAGGAGTTGCTGGGGTAATTAGGTAAAAATAAATGCAGATTATAAGACCATCAAAGTGTTTTTTGACCTTGCATGCATATTAGACTGTTGTTGGAGACCCTTACAACCTAAATATGATCCTATTTCATGTATAATATGGGCTCTTTAAGTCACATGACATGCTGTGTTTCTCTGTAGCGTTATTTCTGACAGACTGGCGTTTATTGGGAGTAGTTGCTGAATGCAAATGTAAACGTCAAATCAAATTATGTCAGATCCACAATAAAATCTGAAACATCACCTCCAGTAAGTTATGATGGCATAGTCACAACTCAAAAAAGTTTATCAAATTAGTTTTTTGTAAATCAATCAAATGTATGTGGTGCCAAATGGCAACACTGTCCAACAGTGGAATGTGCAATATTGCAATGGGTTAGCTAGCTAGCAAGGTCAGCTGTGATCTTTTAAGTTGTAACAATAACAACATGAATGCTAGTAACATAATGTTGATTAGTCATATGGTAATGGCATTTAAATTATGGATAAAATCAAATTTTAATGGCAATACTTTTAATTAAGAATAAATACAGGGAACAGTATTAGTGAGGATCACCATGTTCTATGGTAAGTGAAAGAAGATGTAGATGAAAGTGAGGATGAGATAGGTTTTAGTGACCATGAGAAGGATGCAGACTGGACATTTGATAGAAGAGCAGTGATGAAGAAAGTTCAGGTAAGTTAGCTCAAAGGCAGATAAGACAGGTGTAGTATAGTATATAGTATAGCATATAAACATTGTTAGCTGGTAGCTACATTATTCAGATGCTTCTGGATATACTAGACTTATTTATTTATTATAATATTTACTGGAGAAAATATTTTTTATTTACTGTATGTTGTATGCATGATAATACAATATTATGTTTGCCATAGAGTGCATTGATTCAATATGTTAAATTGTCCTTTTATGTACACAAAGTATATGTATATCATTTCAAATTCTCATTTATAATCACAAGAATTACCCCTAGAAAAAAAAGCTCGGCTTTCATGATATTTGGGAAAGGTAGTGAATATTAATGAGCTCTGCTCTGATGGTTCGCAGCTCGTGGCAGTGCCTGAAGAACACACACACACACACACACACACACACACACACACACATTACGCTGCGTGTGTGTGTGTGTGTATATTTGCAAACTAATCATACTTTATTGTGATTATGGTAGTTAACTTTACATTTGTCAAAAAATATTTGAGCAAACTGAGTAGATGCCTTGTTAAATGACAATCCCAACTCAATAAAAATGAGTTGGACAGATAGCAAGTGAGCTTTCTGTTCATTAATGTGGCTGAGTCATGTGTTGTGGATTATTTAAAGGCTAAATTATAATTACACTTGTCAAAAGGAACTGACAGAGATGTGGAGTGGTATTTTGTAGGTTTAAAGTGTATGAAAACACAGGCAGAAATTAATATCTGCATAAACCGATGAAATTTTGAAGTTTATTGGCAAGATTAAATGGCAGTTGGAGCCAAGTAATATGACACAATGCATAAATCTAAACACCTTAGCTTTACATGTGTTGTTGTCTCATTACAAACACACATGGCATACACAATATATACATTAAACTAAAATTCAAGAGAGTTCACACTTAGCTGATGATTGATTATAAAGCGTGTTTGGCATGCTGTCCTTGTAGATAGCCCTGAGGGTATAAGATCCTCGTGCTCTGGGCTCCCTCCCATTTGCAAGGCGAGAGGGTTTGGTAGGTCTAAAGAACTTCCCTGGCATATTTATAGCAAATGATAGGGATAGCTGTAGAGAAATATACTGCTTAAAAAGAGCTCATCTATGGTGCCAATTTGGTATGGTCAGTTCACTTATGTTGCATGTTTTTGAACTGTGGGAGAAAAAACAGGAAACACACACAAGCATGGGGGGAACATGTAAACTCCACACAAAACATCAACTGTAAGGACTTGAACCAGTGCCATTCTTGCTGTGAAAAAGGAAGGGAGGAGTAGGGGTGGGAGGGGGTGGACTCTTCAAGTCGAAGATAACAGGCAAAAAGCTCTGGTTATTTATGGTGAGATGGGAATCATCTGAACAGATCATCTGAATACATTTTTAATTCATATATCTTGCATTTTGTGTTCTGACATGCTGTGAGAAAAGATGAGACGTATGGCTGCCTGTTTCACAGAAAACCCATTTACTCTTCCTGCCTCTCTTGTTTTCAAAATAAGAGTCCCTCATATATAATTTTTAATACATTTAGGAATTAGGATAAATTATTGTTATAACCTCACTACGAGATGTAGCCGCTGCCTGGAGCATGTATATTAATGATCCAGTGTTGATTGTAACAGTCTGTGTTTAGTTCTGTTTAGCTAGTTTTTCGCTGGGATTTTACAGAGAAGAAGAAAGCAACATTGTTTGAGGCTTACGGTATGTCACTTCCACGTTTTAAACTTTTATTATTCAGCTATGCCTACACTGTAAAACCTAAAAAGTTAAGGTAACTCAAACC
The DNA here is from genome assembly GCF_903798145.1 of Danio aesculapii. Taxonomy (NCBI): domain Eukaryota; kingdom Metazoa; phylum Chordata; class Actinopteri; order Cypriniformes; family Danionidae; genus Danio; species Danio aesculapii. The sequence goes on along the minus strand of NC_079440.1, from coordinate 31,898,659 downwards.
GTTTGAGGAAACCGATTGCAACAAACTAAGCTCAAAAATTAATCCTATTGAGTACTGTGAACTTAATCCATTTGAGTAAATGAAGCAATTTGAGCACAGTAAAACCCAAAGAGAACTCAAACCAACTGAGTACTGTAAAACTCAATAAGTTGAGGCAACTCAAACCATTTGAGGAAACCTATTGCTACAAACCATTTGAGTTAAAAAAATAAATCTATATGAGTACTGTGAACTTTCTCCATTTAAGTTAAAGTAATGAGGTATTTCATTAACAGTTCAAAACTCTTTTCAAGTAAGGAGAATTAACTTTCAGTAAATTTTGAGTTAACTACACTCATTTCATTTGATAAAGTTGACTGTTGGGATTTACAGTGTAGGTATATTCAAATTTTCATTAGGCTATATAGCAACTTTTATGATTTAGACCAGATCTGGATGCTGGATTTTCAAAAAGATTGAAACTGCTCTGATTGTTTTGGATCTGACAGTATGTCCCTCGTTCAGAAGTTTACATCAAAGGGCACAGAGCTGTCCTTTTGAAGTTTAAGGACATAATCGTAAAACCAATGCACTGAAAATGTTTAAATATGCAAAACTGTTAGCCAGTCAAACCAGTGTGCATTTACTTCCAGGTCTACAATCCGAAACCACTATTCAAATGGTGTGTACTGAAAAGTAGGGTCAAAAACAGTAGAGTGAACCCAGCAAGCATTGTGTGCGTGCGTGCTGTGTGTGTGTGTGTGTGTGTGTGTGTGTGTGTGTGTGTGTGTGTGTGTGTGTGTGTGTGTGTGTGTGTGTGTGTGTTTGTGTGTTTGTGATTAAAATAAGTCCAATAGATATCCACCCATAGACATCTTGGCTAAAACAAGACTAAAATTAGGCTGTCAGTGAGAATCTAATAGACATCTGTCATGTATGATCTGTCTATTTGATGACTGGTCTATTTTTGGACTATTTTTTAGACATCTATTAGACGCCTTGGCTAAATTTGGTCTGACAGTGAAAAATCTCTATTTAGACATCTATTAGATATCTGTTAAACTACAAAATTACATGGTGTAAATATCTCTTTTATTTAATAGTTTTATTATTATTATTATTATTATTATTTAAAAATCTTAAAATCATTAAAGTGGGCCTAAAAATACTAATTAAATAAAACACCAGTTCAAGATTCCTTAAGTTATTTTCACTCAGAACTCAAAAGTCTTTGCCTAAAAATATGGACGCTGTTAAACATCCACAGCGGGAGTTCATGTGAGGGTCGTGCTTGCGTATGATTCAGAAGCGTGAGACGCCTGACCTACAGCCCACCTTCATGAATAAGCATGTGCTGCAAAGCCCCTCTTTTCCAACAGAGCCTCTCACTATAGAGAAACACTGTTTAAGGCCCCATTAGAGGTGAATACAAGCTTTGAAGCCTGAGGCACCACACGTGCGCAACGTCACGCTTAACCCGGCTGAATGTAATAAAAACTACAGGAACAGACTTGACTTCAGTATGAGCTCAAACACTTGATTTGGCGGACAAAACGAGTAGATGAATGTAATGTGAGGCCATGTAGGACAGTATTGGTGTTGGGTGACACCTAGTGGGGCTTTTTAGGAAGCCTGATACTGATACAGTTCATCTCCACACGTACACAAAAGGCTTATTATGATCTAATTATGTTGAGACAGACCAGAGTCATGTAAGAGTTTTAACACAACACCTGATTAGCTATTGAAATATGCAGGCAGTCAGCTACTTCACGCTTCTCATCTGCTTAGTAAGTTTCCCTACAAAAATCTTATTCTTATGTCAAATTAAACAGATATGATGAACATGAAGAATATCTGTATCTGAAAAAAAGTTTCTTTAGGACAGGGTGATATGTTAATATAAGATTTTCAAATCAACGATTTATGTTGTATTTAAAAAATTGGCAGTAAAATCATGCATTTTATTAATGTTGATGCTATTTAATGGAGTTAACATGAGCCAACAAACTAACTATGAAAAAAAATGATCTCATCTAATGCTTACTGAAACATTCACAAAAAAATCTTTGAAAAATGTTTGAAATTGGCAAAATCAAGTATTTTTATTAACATCACTGAACTGTATTATTTAACAAACAATTAAAGGTGCTGTTTGTAAGTAGGCTATTGCACGCCTGGTTCAAAGCACACACAAGAGCAGGTTGCCAGACTGACGACACCAAAAGCACTAGCTTTGTTTCCATCCAAAAATGTGAATTAACTTTGTGTGCAAAACTGGATTAACGCATAAAAGACGTGCGAATAAAGCAACGTTTCCATCCAACGAGTCAAAGAGAACAAAATCGTCACTTCCTGATTATCTGGTGCCAAATATCAACAGTAAAATGGTAATTTGCTGCAGTAGGAGAAGCTGGTTGGATCTTTTCTTTATTTAATAAATGACTTGCACCTCAGAAGGCAATCCTGACATGCAGTGAATGCGTGGTGACGTTTAAAGGCGCGAGACGAGGAGCAGATGCTCTTGATTATGGAGGTCATTAATAATATAATAACACTAATACTGAGATGATTAATGCGTTTTAGAATGACCAAAACAACATTTCATATGTTCTACAATGTGCTCAGCCTGCTGGTTTGTCCATTCACACACATTTTTATTATCACATGACCTTTTTTTAATATTCGCATACTGGAATTTGTACGGTAAAAGTGTTTCCATCATAGTTTATGCGCATCTCATCTTATCGAATAAAACTTTTATCCTACTCAGTTATGTGCATGTTTTTTATTCGCATTTTCAAAGTTTATGCGCATCTTGGCGTTTCCATCAACCATTTTTTTTAATGAGCATCTCCAAAATGTGCATAAAAATAGGTGGATGGAAACTTAGCTACTGTTGAGCCTTAAGGCTGATTGAAATCGTGTTCTAAATAAAAGCAATGACACATAATAGAAGGAATATTTTCCATATTAAAATAAGTTCTTACCAACACCTAAAATGTATATTTTAGAAATGACTTCTATTTCTTGCAGCTGAACAACAGGATTAACTGTGATCACCTCAGGTACACCCCATGTGCTTTATTCAGTGTTAACTGCTAACAATGCGAGTTTGAATGCCATTTTGCATGACATTTATTGCCATACTAAAAGCAGCAGCAGCAGATAGTTTACCTCAGTTCTAGAAAATAAAATAAACAGTCTAAAATTCAATTTTAGGTTAGATTAAACTTTGTCATTACACATGTACAAATACAAGGCATGAAATGCAGTTTAGGTCAAACCATGAGTGCAGAACTGTTACTCAGAGCAAGTCAACACATATCGGTGATTCAGCATTTACATTTAATAATGTTAAAGAGGTTTAATATGTATTTAACAAAATGATAAGGTTTACAATTTAATTGAGTGCAGTAAGTGCACTATTCTGTGCTTCAAAATGGCTGTATTTAAATTTCTGTCATGTTTCGTCAGGCGGTAAACAGCCAATTGCTTATCACCGAGTATCTACTCACATGGCATGATGTTAGGACACAGGTTCATGTGTTACATATGCTGTTTTCCACCTAGGCAACCCGAGGTGCAGAAATATAATTGGATAAACTAAGCATTGGGCGGGTTAAATGACCAAAATAAAGACAAAACTAAAAAGACTTGTCAGTCAGCTACAAAACTAGAAATTCCTGACTGATGCTGATAGTTACAACAGCAAGACAACCATGTCCAACTATTTGCAGAAGTTATTGCGCAACATTTTCCTACTCATCAATACTGGCAACCCATATTTGGCTATGCATTCCGACAAAAGGCTCAGCATTTGTTCACTAGTACCTTTCAAAGAATGCAAATACAAAAAAAGAGCCAATCAGAAAACCAAAACAAAGCCCCCTCAGCTTAACTGAGTTTGAAGCAGGATAGAGGGAGTTCAGAGGGCAAGTGGGGAGAAAGATTGAGAATGATTAGGGGCCATTCACACAGAATGTGTCTGTGTGTTTAAAAATGTGAGAAATGCACTTCCATCAAGCACGTGTTTATATAGAAAAACAATAAAAATTTATTGCATTGGAATTGAAATTTTTCTTAGACTGCTACTGAAACTAGATGTTGGTGCAGGAGTGATTTTTTTTTAGGTTCAAAATATCTGAAGTTCTATAAATGAAAAATTATTTGGAATATTGTCGCTGAATAAATTCACATCCATGTCTCACAGCTGCTGTCAGATGCAGGTTGAGTAAAAGAGCTCTAGAGGGCGCTGCTACAGTCTCTGCACCTCTGTGTTGCCAGATGTGGTCATTATAAGCATTGCATCATTGAACTTGTTTTATCATTGGACAGTGGTAATAATTTGCTCCGTAATCCACTTGTTAAGTTTGACGTCACTCTAAGCGGCTTCCGGGTCTAAGCGCTCTATCAAACTGTATAGAAAGACTCAACAAATGGTAATAATAAACATTTACAAAGCGATGTAATACTTTCAAAAATCATGACGCGATATACAATCACTGACCACTTTATGAGGTACACCTTACTAGTACCGGACCCCATTTTGCCTTCAAAAGTGCCTTAATCCTTCATGGCATAGATTCAAAAAGGTAATAGAAATATTCGTCAGAGATTTTAACCCATATTGACATGATAGCATCACAATGTTGCTGCAGATTTGTTGGCTGCACATCCATGATGTGAATCTCCCGTTCCACCACATCCCAAAGTTGCTCTATTGGACAGTCTGGTGACTGTGGAGGCCATTTGAGTACAGTGAACTCATTGTCATGTTCAAGAAACCAGTCAAAGATGATTCGTGCTTTATGACCATGCTTTCATGTTGTTGACACCACATTCTGACCCTACCATCCAAATGTCACAGTAGAAATCGAGACTCATCAGACCAGGCAATGTTTTCCCAATCTTCTATAGTCCAATTTTGGTGAGCCTGTGCGAATTGTAGCCTCAGTTTCCTGTTCTAAGCTGACAGGAGTGGCACCTAGGGCCTCTTGCATCAACGCTTTGTACGCACAAAAACATTGCGTACGCCAGATTTCACGCTCACGTTTGGATTTACTAACGTTGAAATGAACGCGAGTGTGCGTTGGTCCACGCCAACTTCATGTCTGGCGTACGTGCATTTCTTGTGTGTGTTTGTTTTATTTCCATAGGCGACTCCTAGAGGCAATTATGTTAAATTGCACACTACAAAGTATCTTTGAGCTGTGCAATGGCAACTGTATGGGACGGGATCATCCACATGTCTAGCAGGTAACTTATATAAGGTTTCCATACCATGCAGTTGACCAGCCAAACATTAAAGCGCAATTTGCATCGATCGCCGGTTTTTCCAATGTAATCGGAGCGATCGACTGCACACACATAAAGGCACCATCTGAAGACAAATATGCATACGTGAATCGGAAACATTTCCATTCAATAAATGTGCAAATAATATGTGAAGCTCAAATGCGCTTAACATAATACACACACTTATTAATGATTCCTACTTGTCTTCCGCGTGATGAAGAGTAGGCAAAATCTGATATGTAGTGGGGGAAAAACAAAGAATGAGTTCAGCAGACGCTGGATTCGAACCGGGCTCATGATCGTTTCAAAACATGTCATGCGCTTTACAAGCTACGCTGCTGCTTACTGTTCTGTTTAGTTATATAGTCTCTGTCAATCAGATGGTGATGGGCGGGAATCACTCAACTAGCTCATTCCAACGAGGTGTTCTATCTGCACTTAGCATAAATAGACACTACAAAATTTTACACCTTTACATCGGACCATTTCTTTTTTAATTCACTCACAGTGCGATGTTCAGACCCCACTGTGTTAACCGCGTCAGCTAAACTCTCCCACTCTATTTTTTTTCTTTTGTTATTAATTCTGGAGGACAAACTTGCAAAGAACACCATTTTCTCCAGTCTACCTTCGAAAGGAGCACTTCCTATTCACATTCTGTTCAAAGTTTCTCTTTTTGCTTGCTTTTGCCAATGCTTTTTCATTTGGTTTTGCCAAAGTAGAGTCATTACCATATTTATAAGGGGGAGGACGCAGGGAGGGGTTTTGCGTTCGTGCACGTGCGCTCAGTTTCAGGTTAATTCGGATGTACAAAGAGAATATGCGTGGAATTCTGCATACGCAGCGTTTCATACATCTGAATTTTTTTACTGCGTATACACATTTTCAGCTTTGTGCATACCTAATGTTTAAGTATAAATTCAACGAAAGTCTTCGTACATGAGGCCCCTGGTGTGGTCTTGCTGCTGTAGCCGATCCGCTTCAAGGTTGGATGTGTTGTGTGTTCAGAGATGCTCTTCTGCATACCTCTCTGTTGTAACAAGTGGCTATTTGAGTTTCTGTTGCCTTTCTATCAGCTCGAATCTGTCTGGCCATGATTTTAATTGGCCATGAAAACATGATTTTATATAAATTCACTTTAATGTGTGATGTGACTAAAAAGTCATAAATGAATATTTTCTCAATTCAAATAAGTTGCAGCTTGGACCCGGAAACAGTATTCCATACATCATGACTTTCGTAGTTTTTGTAGGTTACGAGGTTAGCTATTTCTAAAATATATCTAATCTTATTTGCTACATTTTTCGTGAGACTGCTATTTGTTTTTTGTAGAAATATATGGCAACAATGAATCTGTGGCACTAGTAAACTCCACGGTAAGACAACCGCAATGGTCATCATATTATTTGTATTAAACTGTGAACTACTATCACAACAGTAGCATAATGACCCTTGTTCAACAGATATGTACAACAGAAATGTAATTATTGGATGTAGTAGGCTACATGCTATTTCATTAAATGTAGTAGAGTATAAATTGCTGTTCATCCATCAACTCCAAATCTTATAAAAGAAAATTATTATAGCAAAAATAACAATGTATTGCTTCATGAAACACAATTATAGGACTATATTTTACCCCCAGACCCCACTATGATAGTTTCATAAGAAAATGTCAAGAAATATTGAACTGAAACTGCAAAAGACAATGTGTGTTTCATAAAGTTCATGAATTCCAGGTTAATTTGAACAACAAGTCACTTATCAAACATGAAATAAAAAAAAATAAAAACCTAATATGACATAGTAAAGTTTTTATTATTATATCTTTTTGCCTTACATAAACAACTGTATGCATTATTTTTCAGCAGACATGCATCATTCCTAAAAAAAATTGATGGATTCTGTTGATCTTTTCAGTCAGCCATGAGTTTGAGTCTACTGAATTCTTTGAATATTTGTTTTCTGTTACAACAATCAACGTTGAAAAAAAAGAAAAAAGAATTATCTTTTACATTAGAGTCTTTATTCATTGTGCTGAATAACACAAATCTTCAGTGTCTCTGTAATCAGCAGATTTTGGTGTCAAATTTAACTGATAAGCCAGAACGACACCATTAGATATTTAACGAGTCTTCCCAGACTGACATCTCCATTTGTGATCCAATCAGAAAATTCCATCTCAAAGAACACATGCTTACTTGTATTAGAACCTTGGACGACGGATTGAGTGAGCCTTATGAATGAGTTACTTCTTTCCGAGCGACAATCTGCAATCCAAAAAAACAGTCAACATCAACTATATTTATACACAATGCCATTAATTACGCAAGCACATTTTTATTTTTGATTAGGCACGCAGTCTTTTACTACTGGCAAAATCTGAACTCTCACGTAGGAAACTGTGTAGGGCATTTACAGTTCTTACTTGTTAAAAGAGTCATCCTGTAGATTCATAACCAAACTATCAGCACTCAGGTACACCTTGTTCTGTGAAGCGGCCACCTGTAAAACAACCTTCATCTGGTCAGGCCTTTCAGAAAGGACAACATAGCATTCATCTTCTTCCAAAAATAAAACAAATAAAAAGACAAATGTTATGCCAAAAAGCAGTCCAAGACCAGCTGAACCTTGGCAGAACCACTAGTGAACATCAAATATTTACATGGGTGAAAAACACACCTTTTTCCAAAGCGTGCCATTTACATCAGGAAAGCTCATTAAAAATGTTGAATAAACAAAACGCCACACAGATGTGGAAAAAAAAAAGTGAATAACACTGTACCGTTTTGGAGATGTTCTGCGCTGCTCTGATTCTTCTTAGTTTCAGGTATCCAGGGTTCTTTGTGACAGCCTCCCCTAACTGTTAAGTAGATCAGAACATAAACAAATACATAAACAATTTCTCATAAAACATTAAAAAAAAAAAAGATTCCATGATATCATTTTATTAATTTTATAAAGAAATACCAATAATATAATATAATAATAATAATAAAGCATTGTCTAATAATATACCATTTTAATAAAAAAATAATGTTGCATTGTTTATGTTGTTAAATAATGTTTCATAATGTTTAGATCTGTGTTATATACAATATATGATATTTTTGCACAATATTAGAATACAATATAAAATATTATCTAAAAATATTATACTAAATAATATATTAGCAATATAATATATTTACATCACATTAAGAAAATATGAAATAATAATAATAATAGATTGTTCATATGACATTTATATTCTAATATTTATACATTTAAGTAAAATAAAATAAAATGTAATGGAATAAATAAATGAAATAATAATGAAATAAAATAGGCATTTAGATGTGTGAATGCTTGGCAAATTATACATAATTCTAAACAGGAAGATCATACCATTTTGGCTGCCTGAGCTTCTCCTTCAGCTTGGATGATCTTCTGCTTCTGTTCTTGTTTAGCTTTCTCCACAAAGAACTGAGCTCTTTGTGCCTCCTGCTGGGCTGAAAGAATATACACACTTTTATTAACTTAATTATTTTAACATAATATACTTAATATAAGTATATGCTGAGCTAGTGTGTTTCCCATACTGATAAACTTCCGGTGACCTGTTATTGTGAGTTTTTTCCATTTTATACGGTTCCTTTTACAGCATCGATATTGTAATGTAATTCAAATACAATCAGTTAAACAGACTTTGGCATTCATTCAGTTGCTCAAGCGTAAAACGAGACAAAAAGCCGTTTGCTCTCACACGCCTGTCAGAATGGGCAGGCTAGCGCAGAAGCTCCATTGAATATACTGGGGTTAAATAAATGCTCATATTATAAAGATAGGGCGGGGAAAATGTTATTTAACGCAGTGCTTCTTGTACAATCTGAGACCCACTTTATATCTGATATCACTTTTAAAGTGATTTTTAAAGAAAACAGACCTTAAATGCACCGATTTTGCATTGGCATACAATTCACCGAAAACGATTAACCTAGGTTACTGGCAAATTAAAAGTCCTATTAGCATGCTTCGGCATATACCCCATTGGTGCAGCAGCACAGAAGAACCAAATCTTACTAACCAACTTGCTTGGCCTCCACTGCTGCGGTGTACTCCTTGCTGAAGCTCAGCTCTGTGATGGCCACGTCATCCAGAATAATGTTGAAGTCTTTAGCACGTTCAAAGAGCTCCCGTCGGATGAGCAGAGACACCTGCAAACAACCAATCAGGATTAAGAATCATACATTTTAGGCTGGATAAATGAATTAGGAGGTTTCCAGGATCTGACACTTTAATTTGTTTTAGATTTTCTCCAGTTCTTTTCAGAACACTATTAAATTTTATGTATTTGTTGTGAAGAGAGGGAAACTTGGTGAACCAAGATACCGTTTCATATTGTTTATAAATGTTTGGTTTTTATTTTCAAGACTTTTGACTGGTTTTCTTTTCTACGGAAGCCAGTTTCTGCCATTAAATAACAAATAAAAAAAGTTACCTTTTGTCTCAATTCTGAAATAAAGTCATAACTGTGAGTTATAAAGTCATAATTGTCACTTTGTATGCCTTTGTATATAATACTGAAAATAAAGCGACAGTTTCCAGAGACTATGTTTATGTTGTCTGACTCCTCTAATAAAATTAAGATTTCTCGATTACTGAAATCATGCCATAAAGAATATTATCTATTTCATTATTATAAGCCAATGCGATCCATATATTGACATGTCATTAACACTTAAGGTAAATCTCAACAACAGGAATTTATACTTTCTCACAATTATGACTTTAATTTAAAAATTATTTTATTTTTTTTAAATCTCAGATTTGTGACTATTTTTCTCGTAATTGTGACAATGTCATTAAATGTCACAATGCTTACTTTATATCTTGCAATTGCAACTATCTCAGAATTCTGATTTCTTTCTCGATCTCTTTCAGAATTGCAAGTTTATATCAGAATTGCTTGATACAGTCACAATAACTTTTTTCAGTTGCAGAAACAAACTTCCATATATTTCAGATTATTTCTGAATGAAATTCTAAAAATGTGACTTCAGCATCAATGCGACTGCAAATCTATGCTTTTTTTTTTTTAACAACGCAATTGACAGTGTGACTTAATTGCAAAGTATATTTAGATATTTTTTACACAGACCATTGAATGTATGGTCTTTCACAATATGCAGCACTTTGTTAGTGTGTAACCACATACTAGGTTTATTTTTTTCCCAAAATTAATTAAAGTCGCAGTAATCCCCTTACACAAAAACTCATCCAATCGGGTATCTATTGCTATTGCCATGGTCAGGTTGTTATTCTAGTTCTCGTTTTCCAATAAATTTTTCAACTGTGAATTAGCGTTGAAAATGCCACCTTGAGGACAAAGTGGTGCAAAATTAAACCATACCTCCAGTTTAAGGAGCACTGTATGTGGAGTTAGAACATTTTTCTTGTGCTCATATAGTAATTGTACTGTGTGGCAAATTTAACCAATAAGTGAGGTATAGAGTGGAGGAACTATGACGTCAATTTGTATGCAAAACCCGGAAGCGAGTTAGCATTTTAGCAGTTCCGGTTCCCTCTTCCCAAAGTCAATGGGTTTTTTAAATAAGGTTAAATAAGCTAACACAAACTCAAGATAATTTAACGTTTTGTTCTACGACATAAACCACAGTTACATCACACTCTTGATTTTTTAAAATCGGTTATGCTTCTTTAAAAAGACGGTTGCTATCAAGTTGCTAAACTGGACTACAGGCGGTGTCGGAGACATTATACGTCATCGAGCTGAACTGGTCTGGAGCGCAGCTCGCTTGTGTTGGGCATTTGGATTTGTCTGTTATTTAGGTATTTTCATGAATAGTATTTTATAGTTTGTAGTGTTTTTCTAATTGAGATTTCGTATTGTGTGTAGATAATGCCTTCACTTGTAAAGGCAGTCAAGACAGATTAATTTATAATTTATTTTAATTAAACGATATTATGCAGATACTGCTTACCAGTGCAGCCTGTCTCTTTCCTGCTCTCAGTAATGCAAATGTTTGAATAAATGAGTATAAACACCTACATATTAACTGTCATTTTAACGTGATCAAGTGATTTAGTCATTTTTTTCTTCATCTGAACACATTTAACTCTGTCATAACTGCGATATTTACACTCCTCCATAAAATGTATAGCAGATGTGACTGTGTGGGCTGCTTTTCGCTGTACTTCGTGACATAAAAAGAATACTGAATGTTGCTCTGTGTCCATGATGGAACTTGCAGGCATTTGATAGACTTGTCCCTCACGCCTCATTTCTGTTGTTTGTTAAGGTAAGCAGGCTTCGTGACTTATTTAAATATGTCTTATTATAATATTATGTAGGCACATTTATACATAGTTTTAAAACTTTTACAACAACCGTTAAGCAAAACATGTATTTCCCATGTAAAAACAATCCAAAAGGCACGTAGGTCTATGTGTATTTACATATTTATTTGTTTATAATATATAGCGTGCATTATAATATAATAAACAGAGAGATTAACTTTGTCATGGACCATATTTCTAAAAATAAGCTAGAAAAGTTGTCTGTAGCAGGGTGGTGCTGATGTCACAGACGAGCGCCTCGAGGGCAATGTAGTCCGTTTGTAGCCTAATGTTAGCTTTTTAATTCTTGAGTTTCCAATTAAGATAAAAAAAGTGCTCAAAGTTGAATTTTCATGTGAGGATTATCCGGCTGGACAAAACGTGTAAGTCTAATGAACTGTGTTTGAACACAGAGCTTATTATTTGCAATCTTTGAAAAGCCTATGGGAAAATCCTATAGGGATTTTATCGAGGGAACCAGTTTTATGCAAGCAGCCGATTCGCCTACAAAGTGACGTCATAGTTCCTCCACTCTATTGGCCGATTAGGGCCCCAGGAAATAGACGTTTCCATAAATTATAGGCTAAATAACATAGTTTTCAATCATATTTTGTATAGTGAGGGTCTAAGTAATACAATTTTTACTTAATTATTACATCCATGCAAATGTGTCCCCCACCCCAACCATGGAGAAGTCCAGCAGCCAAATCAGATGAAGATTTAGTTTATATATATATATATATATATATATATATATATATATATATATATATATATATATATATATATATATATATAATTTTTTATTTTTTTTTCTCATTTGTTAATAATTTTTGGGAAACAAATCATTTAAAATGTAGACACTGCATTAAGGTACAAATAATAATTCCTTACATTTATATGGCGCTTTTCTGGGTACTCAAAGCGCTTTATAGATGTTGTGGGGGAATCTCCTCATCCACCACCAGTCTGCAGCATCCACCTGGATGACGCGATGGCAGCCATTTTTGCGCCAGACCGCACACCAGCTTATTGGTGGAGGGAAAGAGTGATGAAGCCAATTATGATATGAGGATGGCTAAGAGGCCATTATTGACAGAAGCCAAATTGGCCAGGATATCTGGGTGAAACCCCTACTCTTTTCGAAGGACATCCTGGGATTTTTAATGACCAGAGTCAGGACCTCGGTTTAACGTCTCATCCGAAAGACGGTGCTAACTGAAAGTATAGTGTCCCCTTCACTATACTGGGGCCTTAGGACCCACACAGATCGCAAGTTGAACAGCCCCTGCTGAAATCACTAACATCTTTTATGGCAGCAACCTAGCTTTGCCATTTGCCAGACACAGCCCCGCTTAGCTCCAGTGGATGACTATGCACAAATGTAGAAAAGAAGATTGAGTGATATAAGACAGCAAAATAAAAATACAAAGAGTGCATATTAGGACTATTGGGCCCCAATGGTTGGAATTGTTTAGGGCTCCCACAAATAACTAAATCCCCCCCCCCAAACTCTACACATATAACTGGATCATAATCAGCTGCATGTTATTTTCTAGAAAAAACAACAACATTAGTTTGTAGAAGCCTTTGAAAAATAAGAAACAGACTGTGAGAGAATACTAACTTGAGCTCTTTGCGTAATTAGTTGGGAGGCGTTGAATTTGGCAACCACGCTCTTCAGAACTTCATTTACAATGGACGGCAGCACGCGCTCATCATAGTCCTGCCCCAGCTGCTGGTACATGACGGGGAGGTTGGAGGCCAAAGGTCGTGACAACACACGCAACGCAATGTTCACCATCTGCAGGTCTGAAACATTACATACACATAAAACTTACAACTCAAGATCTTGAACTATATACACAAGAACTACACAGGGTTCTTACTCTAAGCCAAATGTCAAATTCCCTGATTTTCCTTGACTAAAAAGCTGAATTTCCATGACCTATAATGAACAAAAAAACAAGTATTTTAAATCTATCCACTTGAAGCTTAGATTTAGTACAAAATTAAGTTTAACTGGTTTGGACAAATCATGCTTCAAATAAAAATAAAGTGTGTTGTCACATCACATCTGTTTAGGAGTACTAAAGTTCAAAACAAAGTCGGACTGGAGATTAGATCGATTTTAATTTTAAAGGTGTAGTCAATCTTTTCAATTAGACTACTTACTATGTTGATGTAACACTGATTAAAACATTATGATTAATCTTAGCCTCTGAATGGCTAGGCTAAGAACGTTCAAATCTGTCAGTGACCACTTAAGCTACAAAAACAACGTATTTAATTATAACTAGCTAGCTAACATTATAGCTACATTACACAAGCTAAGACTTTTTGATCTGTATGACCAGTGGGACTATGACAAGTTTGACTTATTTTTGAGCTGTTAACTGCATTTGACTTATTGCTGTTTGACAAGCAGGAAAAGTAATAAAATTGCAGTGATAAAACAGCCTAACCATAACAATGGGTAAAACACATGAAACAGTGTACTAGAAATAGTATACAAATTTACATTATGATAAACGTAAAGTAAACTTTAAAATGACAAACAAAAATCAATGATATTCCATGCCTTGAATAAAGGAAATTAAAACAGCTACAATAAAAAAATAATGTTCAAATAAAAGAAAAGAAAACAAAAAACAAACAAAATATTACCTTTGCTTCCTGTTAGAGATGATATTTTTCTTGGTCTGGCTCGGATATCATATATGATTGGATATTGAAACCATGGTATCCTATTAGAAGGATGCAGTTCAGAAATTATTTACAACTTGGCTGTTTTATGGTAAAACTAAACATGGGATTTTATACAGAAGGCTAATAATTAAAAGGATTACCTGAAGTGGAGGCCCTCAGTGTGGACGGTATCTAACTGGACCCCTCCAATTCTGTTAAAGATAATTGCTCGATGGCCACCCTCCACTACACACAAGAACAGTTTCGTCAATATTTACATCAGTAAGCCTCTCATTTCAAAAGTTTTACACTAGTTCAAATGTTTGGGGATTCTAAAACTCTGCAATATTTGAAAAAAATCTAATTCTGATTTATGTGATCCAATAAAACAGTGAGATTACAATGTTTTACATTTTACTTTATTTTAAAATGCATTTTTTGACAGCAAATACTAGTCTTCTGAAACATGATTTATCAGAAATTACTCTAAAAGGCTGCTTTATTATAAATGCTTAAATAGGTTTACGTAAAATTATATTTTTAGTAAACTAAGAAATTACTCACATGTTCCAAAGAACAGCATTTATTTGTTACACTTTAAAAGGTTTTACTGACACTTTTGGTCATTTGTCCAAGGTCATGACATTATTTATGCAGGTGTAATTTGGTAATGTCCATTTCAGCTTCATTAAACAGTCAATACATCTAAATGACCTTTTTTTTAATTTCTTCTGCAGTGAAAAGACTCATTTAATTGTATTAACTGAATTCATAACTCAAAGTTTAGAAATCTGCTATTTAAGACAATGCAGACATTTACTAAGGTTTGCATTTAATGTTTTTTTAAATAGACAAAAACACTTTGTAAATTAATCTCACAGGGCCAATTAAAAGACGATACAGAACACTGATAAAAATAATAATTTAAAAAAACATACAACAAAAAGATACCTTTTTACTCTTTCTGGACAATTCGCTTATTTTTTACTCAGACAAGTGAAATGATTTACTTTTCTGAGGGACATGCACACAAGCACACAGCTTAATGTCAAGCCTAGTTACTGATCCCAGACTGCTTAGTGGTAGTATACCCCCAGTTACTCTGAGCTCTAGTTCTAACACCTTTTCTAATGTACTACTTTATGCCATTGTAATGTACCTGTATAAGTGGCTTCTCTTACTCCATATGCAAGTGCACCAGCTCCAATTAATAACTTGAGTCCGATTCCAGCACCCCTCGAACCTGAGGAAATGCGTCCCATCAAATCTCGCAGGTGCTGAAGGAACCTCTGCAAGACAACAAAATAGACAAATTTATTGCTGTGGAAAGGTCATAGAACAATGACTCCTACCTTTATGAAAAAAACACTATAGTCATCTCTATTAAATACTACTGTGTAGTGTTTTTGAACCAAACTACTTACTGTATGCTTAGTAGTCAACTGATAAACTGTAACAAATACTGTAGTATACTTAATTTTAGTAAACTATGGGGTTTTCTAGTATAATATAGCCTATAGTTGTAAAACAAATACAACATTGGGTCATTTCTTTATATTGCTATACAAAGACACACAGCATTCACTATAAATTACTACTATTTGTGATATTACATAGCATTTCGTCCTCACAAACAGATTAGCAGTGTTAAATTAGACGACGGAGCCATCCACTGACGCTTTATGTGTAGAATTCAAAATGTCTAGCTTAGAATATTCTAGTTTTACCTTTAAGTTGGATGTATTCAAGATTTAATAATATACAATGTCTGAGAAATTACTTTATGCGCTGACATTCTGACAATGAAAGCGCATCATGTACTGTGACAAAAGCTGTATGATTTCTGTTTTTCTTCAAATTTCTGTTAACAAATATGACATATTGTAAAAAGTTGTTATTTACGTCAACCAACATCATTTTATAAATCCATAAATAAATGTGTTAAAAAATTTGACACCGGTACTCACGCTAGGCTCTTTATTCGCCATGCTTGCAAGCGCTACTCAAGGTCGTCATGAACAACTTCCGCTTTGACCGGAAAGAACTCTGGGTAATGAAGTACGTTTTAAGCAATTGATTTAAATCTTTTATATTCCACGGACTTTGTTGTCCAGAAAAGTGTAATCTTAAAAAAACTTAAGAATGATATTAACACCAACTGTTCTGTTTGCTTAGTGAATCCTGAAACTTCTGTTCATTTATTTTGGAGTTGCCCTCACTCAATGACATTTTGGCGTGATGTTCTTGATTTTATAAAAGTTTATGTGACGGCAGATTTTGAATTTACATATAAGAATGTTATCTTTGATTTCCATGAATGTGAAAAGGAATATAATACTTATTTCATGAAAACATTTCTTGTTTTTTGTTGGCCAAATTTCATATTCATAAGAGCAAGTTTTGTAAATGTAAACCTTTTCCCCCTAAATTTAAAATTGAAATGAAAATGTATTTTGAGTGTATTGAGCGATCAACCAACTTAAAAGCAATACGAACAAGGACTATGATGAAGGACTTGGCACTTATCTTGGACTAAATTACTAAAAAACCCTGGATTGTTGTTGTTATTGTTTGATTAATGACATTTAATGACATTTTCTATTGTTTTTTTTTTATAGAGAATTCATTTTCTTTTCGGCTTAGTCCCATTATCAATCTGGGGTCGCCACAGCGGAATAAATTTATCCAGCACATGTTTCATATGCAGCTGATGCCCTTCCAGCTGCAACCCATCACTGGGAAACATCCATTCACTCTCATTCACTTTAACTTTTCACAATTTAACTTACCCAATTCACCTATACCACGTTTTTGGACTTGTGGGAGAAACCGGAGCACCCGGAGAAAATGCCTGCGAACACGGGAAGAACATGCAAACTCCACACAGAAATCCCAACTGACCCAGCTGGGGCTCGAACCAGCGACCTTCTTGCTGTGAGTATTTTTTTAATCAACATTTTCAATGTTTTTTTACTCCAAACCTTCCCAGAAACTCCAAAACAAACTAGCAATTCAAATGAAGACAAATTTGCTGTAACCTCATGCCAACCATAAAGAGGGTGAAGATATATATTAGTGTATTAAATTATATTTAATTAAATTATATACATTTTTTAAATATTCCATGAGATTAACAATGGGATTCACATGCTTTACAGGCAAAATGAGCAAAATGTGTTGAAAACTTCTGAACCATTTCTGATCTGTTCAAAATCCACTTAGGTTTATGTCATGTTTAGGAGGTTACATACACATACATACAATGTGTGGCAACAATAATCTATTAGATCACTAGTTCTGCCAGGAAACGCTTTCAAGCAAAAATGCGAGAGAGAGCATCAATATCAATATTTTAATTAATAATTACATCATTTATTTTTAAAACACAGCCTATCTTACAGTTTAACTAAAAAAGAGACCATGAATGACCACACAGACTGGGAGAAAACCTTTTAAAAAGAGCTGATGAGGAAGCAGTGTACATTGCAGGAATGAATTATAGAAGGAGAAGAACAAAAACATATACAAACAGGTATTTTACACAACCAGGTAGTCATGAGCATGAGAGCTCTTATGTACAAGTCCTTATCTGCCATAAAACTGGTGTGACCGTTTGTCTCGAAACTGGGTTTTATTGAAATGTTCCCTTTAATGCTGTTTCTACAGCATCTTAGAAGAAAAACTCAATATGTCGAGCTTCTCCTCTTGTAGTGATGGGTCCATCCTCCGGAGTGACAGTAAAAAAAAAAAAAAGAAGAAGAAAGATACCATGTCTCAGACATAGAAGAGTCGTACCCGGGATGTGCTGACATGAAGGTCGTCATCAAAAAACTTGGTTTCTATTACAACATTACCACTGCAAGAGAAAAGTCATGATTAATACAGATCAACTTTAGAGTAAATGTATCTGTTGTAAATATTACTCAAAATATGAGTAAAACATAGCCGTTTTAAAAGTACTCAAGAGTAGTGAGTATTATGCTGTGAAAAGCTGATGCATTGACATTTAATTTGTGGATGTGTGTAAACGTAACATTCTGTAGTGCATCTAGTTATTGCCCAGCAGGCACACAACGTCATAAGACATTAATATTAGGTTAGATTTTGGTCGTGACATAAGGTGACTAAAATTCAATGTCTAGTCAGTGTCTAAGGACAAAGTTATTTTAATGTCCAATAACATCGGCAAATCACGTTGATATTTGGTTGATTTTAGGTTGTTAGAAAGTGTCCAAAATCCAACGTCAAGCCAACATCTTAAACCAACATCATATTGACATCAAATACTGACATTTATTCATCAGTTATGGCAACCCAAATCCAACGTCTGATCAACAAAAAAAAATGAAGTAGTGACTGCAGGTTGAAGGAAAGTAGGAGTAAAAGTACCGATACAGCACTAAAAATTTACTCAAGGGAAAGTAAAAGCACGCATTTTTAAAACTACTTAGTAAATTACAATTTGTGAGAAAAACTACTGACAGTAATTTGAGTATTTGTAATTTGTTACTTTACACCACTGATTAAATTCTGATATATCAGTAGCATACATTGTATTTAAAAAAAAAAAATTCTTACGTTAAGACATTTGCAGGCATCATCTGTGACTCTGGTGCGGCTTCTATCAAAGACTGCCATGTGTTTGTTGAATTAGGAATCACAAAGCCAAACTCAAAAAACCACTCTGAAACAGACACAAAGGGTATGCATGTTACTTTGTTTTCAAATTGTTCGTATGCAGGCTAATAAGAATTTACTTTTACAGACATACATTGTTATACACTGTAAATTGAAATAGATTGAACATAAACAATTAAGTTGTCCCCCAAAATGTGTTGTTACAACTCAAAAGTAGTTTGAACAAGCAGTAAAAGTCATTTTTTCACACCTCACTTGGTGGAAAAATACATGATAAATAAATGCATTTACTGTATATATTACAATTTTGAATTTTCTGGCAATATCTCACACATTTCTGTTTACATCTAACAATTCTTTTCAAATATGAGTTTATATGCTTTTGCAAATATAACTTCTCACAATTCAGTGTACATTTTCATCTCTATCATCTAACCTTTTTATTTTGCAATTCAGAGTTGTTATCTTGCAATTTTGACTTAATTTTTTCTGAATTCATAAATTAGAGATCTCAGAACTGCAACTTTGTGTTTCAGAATTTTGGCCTAAAAATCATAATAGAATCAAGATAAAAAGTCACAATTTTTAGGAAAAAGTCAGATAGGACATTTACATGTTATTTAATTTATTATTATTTTATTTAGTTAAATTGTTTATTCCAGGGAGGAAACTAACTCCATATTGACTTGATGACATTTAAAGGGATAGTTCACCCAAAAATGAAAACTGTCATCATTTACTGACCCTTGATTTGTTTTAAACCAGTTTGAGATTTTGTTTTCTGATGAACCAGAAGAAAATATTTTGAAAACCACTGACATCCATAGGAAAAAAAAGTATTGTAGCAAAAGGTTACAGGGGAAAAACAACAGCAACTTACTAGTTTGGAACAAATCATGGGTGAGTAAATGACAGAAATGTATTTTTTTGGATGAACCCTTTAATGTACTATCAGTCTAATTCAATAAAACCATGAAATTAGGTGTATATCAAAATGTAAATGCAGATTGCAGCATGGTGAATAAGTGAATGCTAAATAAATTAACTGTAAATAAATGCAAGATTATTTTCTTTATTATTTATTTAATCAATGAGCCTTTAAAACAACCTGCATTTATTATTTAGTTTATTTAAGAATCACAGGAAAAGTATACATGTACTGTAAATGTTCAGCATTCTCTTACTTGTGCCTGATTGGGATAGCAATAAATCTAATTAGACAGACCCAAGTTGGCTGATACTGTCACTGATATGAGCAAGCCATGCTAACAAGAAACCAAACATTAAGGTGATATATATATATATATATATATATATATATATATATATATATATATATATATATATATATATATATATATATATATATATATATATATATATATATATATATATATATATATATATATATAGTTTTACAATTTCGATTTAAACAATTTTAGCAGTGCTTATTGTGAAAGCCTTATTTTTAAAGCCTCATTCGGTAAAATGAGAATGAATGGTTAGAATTAAGTTTAATTTCTTCATCCATATTTACTAAAGAAACTGCAGTCCCATGACACAGACAGTTCATAGGAGGAGTGTGTTTTTTAAATCACTTTCATGAATGATGTAATTATAACACACTGATTGCTAGAAAAGAAGCCTTAAAGGTTTCAAGTCTTTTAGATGTTAGTATTACAGACATCAGTATTGCTAGTTTTTTAGCATATCTGTAAGCTAGTGTGCTCAAAACGGTTATAAAATTTGAGTTTAGAAGATATAAAACTGATACAAACATGTAAAGCTTGTAGTTTGTCACTTCCACCTAAGAGGAACAACTTTTTTTTTCACGTCACCTCAAACTTCATTTTCTCATTAAATCTCGTCCAATCAAATGCTCTTTAGTATCTGACATGCCCCACCCCCAACAAGACGCTTCTCATTTGCTTTTCATTTAATTGACTTGAGCTCAACCACCGGCATGAAGGTGATTAAAAAACACTATTGGCTGTTTTTTTTTTTTTAAAGGGGAGGAGCTACACTATGTCCCACCCTCTCTTCATGGTTCGGTTAATATTAAGTCAATCATCGATATGCATATTTCAAAGCACTTCACAGGACCTTCAAAGGAACCAAATACATCTTGCAAGAATTTATCTGAACATCTACTGCTATTCATTATCAAAAAGTGCAAGAAAAAAAATTCTGAACAACCTTCTAGGCACTGGCCTTTAAAGAAAACTTTTTGCTCCAGTCGGAATTTTTCCAGTTTTTCTACTGAAGAGAAATTCAGCTCTCTGGAGACAGCTTTACATTTGAGGATTTTCTTAGGAACCCGAGCTGGAAAGAAAAAACAAATTCAGGTCCGTTAGTTAGCAGACATGGCACTTTCTGTACTAAACTCAGAACTGAAAATGAGAAAACGAAGTGAAAGCGATCCGCTCATGACCTCGCACTGACATCACTAAATAGAGCTGTGAAGTAGTGGACATAAGAGAAGAACTGGCGTAGCCTAGTCTAGTCAACAGTTTAAATCTTTAATGCAAGGTAAGGCTGAGAACCACAAACCTTCGTGTTCTACCCCAGGAAGAGAGAGGTCTTCGGTCCCCTGCCAGAGAACCTTCCCTGTCTCAGCATCTCGAAGATTCATCCAGTTTCTGAAGACAAGTCAAGGCATGATCAATATCTTCTGATTTCAGGGCAAACATTCAGCATCTAAGATAGAATCTGGTAAAATTCCCATGGTGTCAACGGGAGATAAATAAATCAAAGCAATAATCAGAGTTATGGGTTCACTGCTCAGAGAAGTGAAAGTTTACTTTGTGTCCAGTCAAAACTTTCTCTTTCACTAGAACAGAGGTTCAGTAGATTGTTCAACAGTTCAAAAAGAAATAAACTAACAAAAGTCTAATACATGTAAGCAGTCCACGAAACACTATTAAAGACTACTAAAGAACACACTAATGGCCAGATTCACCATTAGCTGATTCAAACTCTTTAATTCATTCATTTTCTTTTCAGATTGTCCCTTCATTAATCTGAGGTCGCCACAGCGGAATGAACAGTCAACTTATCCAGCATAAGTTTTACACAGCGGATGCCCTTCCAGCTGCAAACAATCACTGGGAAACACTTATACACTCTCATTCACACACATACACTATGGACAATTTTAGCTTACCCAATTCACCATAGTGCATGTCTTTGAATTTGTGGGGGAAACCGGAGCACCTGGAGAAAGCCACACGAACACACCGTGACACTCCTGATTCAAACTCTTTAGACATTAATAAAATAATAATTTAAATACTAGCCGCCATGATTTACTGAAGACATGCAGTGATAATATGATGTGAACAGTTGTTTCTCTGCATGTTTACTGAATACGAAATATAGTATGAATTTCTCTTTCAGATGCAAAATAAAGGAGACAAAGTACTGAAGTAATTTACAAAGTTTTGTGGTAGTCAATTTACTGCTCTTAACAACATTATTTAACAAAAAATGCATGTCTTAACCCACTTTGCTCTTAATAAATGTAGCCTAATGTTAATTTGTACTACTTGTAGATTGAGTTGGTCAATAACAATGTCAATAAGCTTAGACTGTAAGTTTGTCATTTCCAATGGAGGCGCGGAACTTGCACGACACGCAAATGGAAGTGTGACACGCACATGTTGGTCAAGCGGCGCACATGTGACGCGCGCGCTTTTCCAGGTACACATAGTTGAAAACATCTGAACTTTTCCAAATGACACGAGCGCACCGCAATTCATGCAAGTAGAACTAACCAATCTGCTTCACACTTTGTATGGTTTATACACATTTCAGTAACAGCAGACTAATTACCTCAGACAAACACAGAGCACCCAAACACTGCAGTGCTTTTTACTTTTCTCCTTAAACTTGTCTCAGAGCTGCAGCTATGGTTTGTCTATGTCATCCTCTGAGAAAACGGTTGTTGGTTTGCCTAATTACAGAAATATTGCAGGGGAGCGCGAGTGCAAAGCGCACTGAAAATGGTGAAGGAAACCACACGCTCGCGCTTGTCACTTCAGGTCAGAATAACAACACACACTAAAATGAATGCCGTATAGCAGCATTGAGGAGACTGTAAATAAAAAAGGATGTCGCCAGAGTGGCTTTTTGGTTCTTTTCTTGTGCATCCCAGCCCTTAGCTCCCCATCTAAAAGAATGTTTAGCATAGGGGTAATGTGGTCAATTCAACTTCACAATTTGTAAAGTTGCAATATGTATTTGAATAATGATGGCAGGTTCCTTTACTTGAAAGATTTGATTTTGAGGTTTACTGTTTCATTATTATTCACACCATAAAGTTTGCTTTGATTGTTCAATATTTACGCTTTACAATTGAACACAGTTTGTGACATTTTATTTAGTCTCCTTAACACTTTTTTTTATTATGAAGAGATGAGATATTTTAAGTATTTTAGTTTTTGACTGTTAAAACTATTTGCCTTAGTAATGTTGGTAAATTAAAATAAAGTGGTAAAAAAATTCTACTATACCTAGATTGATTGTTAAACAATACTCAATAATTATCAATTCCGAATGATATGAAACAAGATATTGTGATTTTTTTTTTTTGCAATAATCGCCCAGCCCTACCTTTCACTCCCATTGACAGTTTTACAGAATGAAGTGTGACCTGATGAAGACCACATAGGTCAAAAAAAGTGTCTTTTGAGAGCAATAGCGCCAATGTGGTGATTTTAGTTTATTTATTATTTCATTTTTATTTTATTTGATCAAGCACCAGCTTTCTTAGGATATGTGCACACTGATCCATCTTTCACCCTTGTGGTCTTAGACAAACTCGTCTTGTTTGATAAGGGCACTTTTACAAGACACAGCCGTGCTAAAAGGCTCCACTAAAAGTATTCTTTTCATTAACGTTCAGCATACAAAAAGCAATGCTGTCAAAATCCCTGTCCCACAATTTCACAATACAACTAAAATGCCAGGCTAGCAGTTGGAGAAAAAAAAACTGCACGCCTGCCTGCACACTTTGGTTGCATCCCACTTTAATTGATTTGTAGCTTTAAAAAACAGCTTGTTATGCAGCTTGAAGATGTTAACTGGTATTTTCTTAATATATTATTTTTACTTATAGGGCAAGTAGTTTGACCATTCACTGCCTTTTGTCATTCCTAGTGGTTTCCCCATATAGGCAAGCAAATTGTAAATACTAACACAACCACAGAAAACAGCTTGCTTATATATTGCAGAATAAGGTGGATACAACAATATATTCAGCGGGTGAAAAACAGTAAGGGACAAAATAATTATATCTGACTTATAAAAGTAAACAAAAAAAAAAAAAAGAGAAAAATTGAGCGTAGTATATACATATTACATTCATACTATGCACACTATGTAGATTTGTTATATATTATACATGTTTGTATATTATATATAAGGGTGTTTGTGAAATCCTTTTTCATTGAAAGCAAACACATACTCAAGAGTATATGCAAACCTGGGTGTAATTCTATAGTCTGCCATTGTTGTTATGGTTGTCAACTAGGGCTGCGCAATTAATCAAAATCGAATCGCAATTTGAAATTCGCAAAAGGCTGCAATATGATATAAATATGCATTATATCATTTTCCCCACCCAGAGCGAATGCGTGACTGCCGTGTGTGACAGTCTTACTTGCCAATTGAGTGAGCACACTTTCGTTCTGCCCAATCAGAATTGCGCAATCAAACTATGCGGAATGCCCAGAAAAAAAAAAAAAACTAAAAAAAACAGATTAGATATTTTCTCCAAATCGCACAGGGCTATTGTCAACTGCTGAACAAGTATACACATTTGCATGACATCACTCTTTTTACAACATCTAGCTTTCATTGTTTACAAGGAGACTACATGGAGACTCTGGAGGTAAACAGTTCTGGTTTACCATTTTTTAACCCATTCAGCCAATGGTCGTTGAATCAGATTAGACCATTGGAATCTCGCTCAAATTTTAAAAAGTTTCTGGCTCTACTGTAGTTACATTGTGTGCTAAACATAAGGGAAATGAAAAATTGGTATTTTCTAGGCTGATATTGCTATGAACTATACTCTAATTTCATGAGATAGCAGCAAAGATATTTATGATTACATCATTAAACCAGAAAGAGACTATAGTTTCTAGCCAGATCGGTCTAGAAAATAGCAACCTTTGACTTTCTGTTGATCTTGGCACACGCTACAGAAGAGTCAAGGAAAATTACCAGAATTATTTGGTCATTTTTGAACAAGATGCTAATGGTATAATCCGATTCAATGATTTATGGTGAAATGATTTGCTGAAGGTTGGCTGAATGGGTTCAAAAATGGTAAAACTCAACCTTTTAAGTCTGCCTATTTTCAAAAAAAAAAAAAAAGAAAAGAAAAGTGGAGTGATCCTTTAAAACTCGTTTTCCCAAGTTATTACTTCAGGTCCTCAAAATGCTGTAGTAGTTGAAAGCGGTGTTGTGTAAAAGCCTGCTAAATCTGGCTCTTTCACTAAATATCTTGTTCAACAGACGAATCCACCCTTTTCCCTGGATTGAAAAGAGCAACTTAATTTATTTATCCTGTTATAAATATTTATGTGTTCCACAGAGAATAGGGTGTTATGGATTTAAAGGCCTGCTCACATCAAGGATGATAACTATAACAATGAAGATATAGTTTAATAATCATTCAACATTTAAAAGTAATGTTAGGTCCACAGCACTAATATAATCAATTATTTTGAGCATATAAATTAAGAACTAGTCAGTTAAAATATTAACAAAATGTGAGACTTCATTAAACTATAAAGACCTGAAGCATTCAAAGTGCATGGGAAAAATGCAAGACTATGGATCCTAACACAGAAATTGCTACCTTCATTGTTAACATTTTTGGTTTGAACTGACCTTTAAAAAGATGGGATGGGAGATTTATTATTTTAAATTAAATGCCGTCTAAAAAGTATCTGATCAAAAATAACTGACAACACTTGAAGTCTAAAAACAACCTGATTTGTCTGCTAAACAACATTTTGTCAGAATGCCCTGTACTCAATGTCAGTGACATCTGACCTCTTCAAATCCAAAGCACCTGTAAGAAACTCTCAGGCTGGTAAAGCACATACTCACACGAGACTACATGTGTCATTACAGGTGCACAGCACAGGTCTTGGTTACCAATCCCAATGAGATCTCACTCAGGGAGACACACGATTGCTACATCATGTATCACTAATCCTAATCCATCCTTTAAGCATTAATAACACATAAATGCTCTTTAACAAATGCTAATCCCAAAGTTGTTCCTGTTGAATTGAGCTGATCATCAAAATCCTCCATGCCAACAAAAAAAAAAAAAAAATACATACATACATACATACATACATATGGGCTAAAAGATGAGAAGGGCGTTTTTAAGCATCATATATGGACAATAGTTTACCCTAAAAACTTGTCAGGGATATTTAAGACAAGAATTATTCCATGACAAGCTATACTGTATATATGGATGATTATATGAGTGATTAGAGAGTAACCCGGCCACATTTATTTTCTTGATATATTAATTTATTACTATATATTTATACTAAGCATAGGACTTATATTGAACTAATTTGATGCACTGAAATACTTTAAATTAATTTGGGGCAACAACATGATCCAGGATTCACATTCAGCTAATTCAATTTCCCAATCATAATAATTCACTTTAAAAATGATTTTAGTAGACTTAAGAAAAGTAAAAGATTTTTAAATCGAGTGTTGAGCTGCACCAAAAAGTAATTATACCTTTAAAATTGTAATTAACTTTATTTTCTAATTACTTTGTCTGAAAAGTATCTGAATTACTTCTTACATAATTTAATTACTTGATTAAATACTGCTTTAAATTCCTATAAATCTCAATGCATATTAGAAATTAAACTCTTTTGATTCTTTAAATGTGAGAAAAATGTTATCTTTTAGTATCATTTAAAAAAAAAATAAAACACTTAAAAGCTAAAATATTATTTGTATCAAAACATGCCAAACTAACAACATATTTCATATCTTTATATAAGATATTTTATCTTTCAGCAATTGTCAGACAAATCTAATGTTCTTTAGTTCAATTACTCTGCCTCTCTGAATTTAAATTTTCATAAACAAATTTTGGAATCAAATGTTGCTTAATTGTATGCAAATGTATTCATAAATGGAAACTTTAGTAAAAAAAAAATAGATTAATTACGCAAAATATATTCTAATCGCAAAAAATACTCTATAAAAGATTCCTCGGCTTTTCTGAATTAATTTATACAGAACTGTTGAATGTATGTAGTATTTAAGGCAAGTGCATTAAACATTAATTCTAATGTAATGCATTTTTTATTTAATGCCATGTCAGTAACTAAGGGTATTTTCATGGCAGCAACATTTCAATAATAAATATACAATTAAAAACAACAAACAAATGAATACATAAATTAAATAGGATTTTTAGTGTTAATTATTAGTATTACATTTTTTTTCCTTGTGTCACTTTGCTAAAAAATGTTGTTAAGAGAGTTAATTTCATAAAAAGGCTTCTGGAATCATTAAAAGCATTACAGTCCTGTAAAATGTGTTTTACAGTAAGGGGAGTTGTGCAGTGCAAACATTTAGTGGGGTCCCCACCTTTGAGCAAAGAGGCATGGGTTAATCTTGTCTAATACAGTAACTGTAATTCATTAACTTTAAAGTTAAAAGTAATCCCTTACTTTACTTTCTTTAGTAGACAAGTTGTTTAACTACAATAACTAAATTACCCAACCCAATATTTTCACGTTCTATATCCTGTGATTAATTTCACCCTGAACTTGCAAACTGCTGAAGCCACTAAAAATGAGTAACTATTTAAGTGCTCGGCTCCGTATGTGAAGCACCAGGCGACTGTGTTTGAGATTACTGGTGACAGATGTCTGTGAATCTCACCTGCCGAGCACATTGAGAGTCGCAGGGGAGAGACCCTTTTACTCACAAACACTGTCACTGTCGAGGTAATTAGTCCCCTCGGCGCCAATGCTTTCACGGAAGCCACATTCGTTTTTAAAAAGTCATCATTGTTGCCATTTCCAGTCTGTTGTTGCTGGTGCAAGAGATTTATGATAACAGTGTGAAAAAAAAAACTCAGTACATGAAACACATCCCATTTCCGCCTGTTAATTCAGGAGACTGTTTACTATGCTTTACCAAATAAACTTAGTCACAGGAACATAACTATCCTTAAAAAACTCCTTTGATCAGTGAAATAATACTGCTAGAGCCAGACAAAACTTGCATCTCTGCAGCACAGCTTACAAAGCAACACTTGTAAAAAAACATAATTTACCATACAAAACAATATCTTTCATTTTCATTATTTAAGTCAGTGTTTTTTGTACTGTATCTACTCAAGGGGATGATGCTTTGCACATGGTAGTCACCTCTGGGCCACACTGGGGTAAAAAAACCACGGAAGGCTGATATGACGGAGCCTGGAGATGTTATTGCACAAAAACTTTGAAACACTGTTGTGTAAGTACAATGTACCAGATTCACACTACTATAAAGAGCTGCGCTAAACTAAGATGACACATATTCAGCGAAAACAGCTGAGTTCAAAACCTACATGCAGGGGAGATGCTGTAACAGATATTATTTTAACTTTAGTGTAATGCAAGTGGTGATTGTTGTTGTGATTTATATGGCACACCAGCCAGTGCTCCACTTTACATAAATCAATATCTGAATAAACTTTCTCTGCCTATTTGACTATATACATTGACTGAACCTTTCAAAAACGTGTGATCTGTAAGATTTATATTGTTTTAGAAGGGCTGCATGTAGTTACTTAAAAATAGAGAACTATTGGGAAAATATTATTACAATCTAAAAGACCTGTTTTGTCTTTTAAACTATTTTACAATGTGATTTATTCCTGTGATGTAAAAACTGAATTTTCGGCAGCCATTTCTTCATTTATCAGTGCCAAATGAGTCTTCATAAATCATTCTAATCTGCTGTTTTTCAATATTTAAAACAGTTTTCCTTCTTTTTTTGGGAATTGTTAGATGAATTGGAAGTTTAAAAAAAACACATCTAATTGACAGAAATCTTCATAACATTATAAATGATTCCTTTCTTCTACTTTTTTTTAACTGGACAAACCACAAACTTTTTTTGAACAGAAAATTAAGTGATATATATATATATATATATATATATATATATATATATATATATATATATATATATATATATATATATATATATATATATATATATATATATATATATATATATATATATATATATATATATACACAAATACACACACAGACAGACGGTCAAGACTAAAATTATTCTGACTTTAAGTTACTTATTTTAGGTTTTTAAGTTTTTTTAATTGACTTATTTACCTAAAATGACACAGGTTTCTTTCCAATGATAATAAGATGATGTACAAGCTTTTATTTACATTTGAATAAAAAAAAAAAAAAAAGTGAGAATTTGCCAGTGGTTTGAATAATTTCTGCTTGACTATATATATAAATATATGTATACATTCACAAAAACAAACAAACTTGCATATTTTAATGAAAGATCTGTGAGTACTTGTGGTAAAAATTATATAAATAGGATAGATAGATAGATAGATAGATAGATAGATAGATAGATAGATAGATAGATAGATAGATAGATAGATAGATAGATAGATAGATAGATAGATAGATAGATAGATAGATAGATAGATAGATAGATAGATATTTATCACAGGCACTCACAGATATTTCATTAAAATATGCAAGTTTGTTTTTGTCTATGGTCATTTTCTACAGATTTTCCTTACACAGCACACAGTTGGATGTGAGGAGCATAAGGCAGCAAATCCCTGTCCTTTCAAATCAAGGATTTAAGAATTACCAGCTTGCAAGACACACCCTTGCTTTCCCAAAGAAGGTCACACAGGGTAGACCCATGTCTGCTTGAAGAAACTCTAGAAAACCACTGTGCATCTAGACTTGAAAGGGCAGTCCAAATTTTCCAGAAATGTCCATTTCTCAAACCACTTCCACTCAATCAGAACTTTCTGGTGCAAGTCTGATTATTTTCATCAGATTTTCAGAGCCTATTATAGAAACACTAGCCAATGTTATGTAATCGTGATGGCAGGCACAAACTGTGTGAGGAGATTTCACCTGGCTAATGCACCTGATCCCAAGAATCAGGTGCCTGACAGTCTCATACTATCCTGAAGCTGATGTGAACATTAACCAAACTTTCAGTTGCAGCAAAGAACATCCCACTAGTTACTGATGCTAATATGCTCAAATAAATGCATACCTAGAGGGAATTTGAACTCAAAGCGTCTATAATCCAATAAGCACCATCGGACTGCTGTAAGACGACAGCCTTCAATATGACACGTTATTCATATGCAGGTAACTCAATAATGCAGGTATGCACATTAATTGTCACATAATGCACATGATACAAAAATCTGTCATGAATGCAGTTCATAAAAAATAAAAATCTGGATTGGAGAAATTACGAAATTACAGTTTTTTTTTTACTCACAATCATACATTAAAATTCTGTAGAAATCTGCTTTTGTATATAATGCCTGCAGACTTCAGCATAGACACTTTTTAAAAACGGTTCCAAAACTTGATTAGATGTCTAACAGTTTTAATATTTACAAAATTAGCTGTTAACTGACAGACTGCCATGGCCGAGAAAATTGTAGCTTGGTAGCATTTTAGATATAATAAAAATAGATTGATTAAACTAAGATCAGGCTAGTACTAAGCATCATCACAACTAACAAGAGCAAAATAAATAATAACTAACGTTAGTTCACCTCCCGGTTTTTTTTTTTTTTTTTTTTGCTAACTGTAACGTTAACTAGCATCCCCCAAAAAAGCATCATTAATAGTAACGTTAGAGTCCTCGTTTCAAAACCGTCAAAATAATACACATTTACACACCAAATAGCTAGCTAGCTATGATGTAAAGTTGTACGAGTTTTAGGTTTGTAGCTAGCAGGCTAATCTGTCCCATCATCAGTTAAGGATACAGTTTAAACCCCTTCAGAATCTCCTTCGCTCTGTCTTCGTCCGAAGACATCTTTTTCCTTGATGTTCAGCTTCAGCAGATGAAAAAAGACGAATTAAAGCGTTCCACCGAGGAATAACTATAAAATATGGCACAAAATAGCTTCTAATTATAAAAAATCCAGCTCGAAAACGCTTTTAGTTACAGTAAGATCCAGCTTTAATCTGAACGGATACACTTGATCCGCTCACAACCTACTGTAAATAGATTTTTTGGGAGATTGACAACTGCTCTGACTAATCATTTTGCGAGTTTTCGAAGGTCTGGATTAATTTCGCCAATCACAGCGGAGATTGAAGAATAAGGGCGGGATCTGGTTGCGTAGGGACGCGTCACCGATGGCAACCCCTCAAACGTCCTTCGAACGCAGCCCAACGGAAGCGCGTGTGAGACAAAAAGTTGCTGTACATTATTTTCCAAGGCAAAATAGAGCTCTTGATAAAGCTTACAGGCGGATCAAATCAGATGAATAATGCTTGTTTATTGCTAATAGACTATAAACGAGCTGTGTAGGACAGGATGAAATATCTTCGAAAACATAACATGAGCTTTTTAATGGATTAATCATCTTTCTATGCACTCTGCATTGAACTTGATGTATTCGAGAAAATACAAAAATATTTTAATTAATATTTTTTAATTGATGTAACGTTACACATAGCATAAACATCAGTTTCTATTCACAATCCTCACACTCAAAAAATATCAACAGTTTTTTAATTATTATTATTATTATTACTGCGAAAACATGTGCTGGATAACTTGGTGGTTCATTCCGCTGTGGCAATCCCGGATTAATAAAGGAACTAAGCTGAAAAGAAAATCAATGAATGAATAATATTAATAATAATTATTATTATTACTATTATTATTATTATTATTATTATTATTATTATTATTATTATTATTATTATTATTTTTATTGCGAGGGACGTTGCATTGACGTAACAATACAGAACCATTCACTGTTCTTTACTTTTTTATTTGATTACATTTTCTTTATTATTTATTTTTCCAGTAGAAATTTTCCATGATTGTAGAGGCCTTTACATGTCTATGAATTGCTGCCAGTAAAAATGCTTTTATTTTTAAGAGTCCAGTTAGTCTGTAAGGGCAGTTCACTATAATATGAAAGCTCTATGCTTGCAAATTTTATGTCTAAAAGAAGTCCTGTGGCCAAGCAAAAACCAGCAGAGAGAATAATGATGCCTATATCTGTGCAATTTATGAACGCTTCTCAAAATTCTCTCTCTTAAAGTGAAAAGAGGGCATGTAAAAACCACAGAGATTCTGTTACATAAAGTGCCCTATTGGTTATTGCTCTCTTCTGCACTAGACTTTATATTAAGGGGGGCGTTTATTATCATTTTATTCTAATTTACGTTGTTTTATTTATTTATTTATTTATTTATTTATTTATTTATTTATTTATTTATTTATTTATTTAGATCAAGCAAAGTAGACATGTAATAGCAAAGTATGACCAGATGGTGGTGGGATAATACAACTAAAGAAAACAACCTCTTCTTTGAAGGCCATTATTACAGTTTTGCCACAAATTTCAGAACTCTGGTGTCAATTTTTAAAACTCTAGACACAAAATTCACCACCATTGCCAAAATTGCACATTTTTGTAAAACTTTGAACTTTTATTTCATATGCTTGGATACAATACACACAAGTCAAAATTACTTTGTTCATTGAACTAAGACCACTTTTTCAGTAGAATACAATTAATTATCAAATTGATGCCATTTCAAAATGCAACTCAGACATTACATTTGAAATAAATGTGTATTCATTTCCTTAACATGATGTTATTATCAACTGATACAAGCACCCAAAATGACAAATAACTGTTGCATTACTCTTGATGGAAATTGATCCACAATACTACATGTTTAGATGATGAACGTTTCAGGATAAATCAAATGACATCAGTTACCACAGAAGATGACCAACTGGGCTACATTATCTATATATTTCATCTTTATTCATCCTATTCCATATTTATGGTTTCTTTTTTCCATGTACCTCTTTTACAGACAATGTTTTCATATTTTAGATGTACTGTATGTAAGAAAGCCCAATCACAGCAGACCAATGTCAGGCCTGGATTCTTTCCAAGATTTTTGAGTAATGAAAACACCACTGTGATGTAGAGGAGAAGCTGTGACCAAATCCACAAGACGGGACTGATGAAACACAGATCCCAAAAAAGAAATCTCATATATAGAAATATATGCAAAGTACATATGTGACATAATAGTTCATATGAATTTTACATTATATAAAATATGTCATACATGTCAAAATATTGCCATTTTTAACTATTAGAATTACAAATATGTACATATATATTACGTAAATGTATTATCTATTATGTTATGTATTTTACCTCTACAAATATGTTTCCATAGGGCTGTTTATGAACACACGCACGCACGCACGCACGCACGCACGCACGCACATATACAGTTGAAGTCAGAATTATTAGCCCCCCTTTGAATTTTATTTTCTTTTTTTAAATATTTCCCAAATGATGTTTAACAGAGCAAGGAAATTTTCACAGTATGTCTGATAATATTTTTTCTTCTGAAGAAAGACTTATTTGTTTTATTTCGGCTAGAATAAAAGAGTTTTTTTTTAATTTTTTTAAAACACATTTTAAAGTCAAAATTATTAGGCCCTTTAAGCTATATTTTTTCAATAGTCTACAGAACAAACCATCCTCATACAATAACTTGCTTAATTACCCTAACCTGCCTAGTTAACCCAATTAACCTAGTTAAGCCTTTAAATGTCTCTTTAAGCTGTATAGAAGAGTCTTGAAAAAATATCTAGTAAAATATTATTTACTGTCATCAGTACAAAGATAAAATAAATCAATTATTAGAAATGAGTTATTAAAACTATCATGTTTAGAAATGTGCTAAAAAAATAAACAGAAATTGGGAAAAAAATTAACAGGGATAATAATTCAGGGGGGCTAATAATTCTGATGTTTGATATGTATGATATGGTTGAAAAAAATGTAAATAGTGATTTTTGACAAATGATTTTAACAAATTATTGACTATTATGAGATTTTAGATACAGTATGTGGAATCCAATTGTAATTTGCATATGTTGCCATTTATCATGCCATATATCAGCTTTCTACATGGGGGTGTGCAGTGAGAAAAAAATGACAGTAAACCTACATTATGATGAATAAAACTAGCTCAGTGTATCCACTGTCTGAACTGTTCCCTCTACATTTATTTATAAACCATAACGAAACCTGTATCATATATTTTAAACAAAAATATTTATTGATGGCGACGCAGTAGCTAGTGTTGTCGCCTCACAGCAAGAATGTCACTGGTTCAAGCCTCGGCTGGGTCAGTTGGCGTTTCTGTGTGGAGTTTGCATGTTCTCCCTGCGTTCGCGTGGGTATTCTCCGGGTGCTCCGGTTTCCCCCACAGTACAAAGACATGTGATACAGGTGAATTGGGTAAGCAAAAATTGTCCATAGTGCATGAGAGTGAATGAGTATGTATGGATGTTTCCCAGAGATGGGTTACAACCTGAAGGGCATCCGCTGCGTGAAACATGTACTGGATAAGTTGGTGGTTCATTCCACTGTGGCGACCCCGGATTAATAAAGGGACTAAGCCGAAAAGAAAATGAATGAATGAATATTTAATGATTGTTAAAGATTGTTTATTGAAACGATGTGCATCTTGTGTGCTTTTGATCTAAAGTTCTGTAGTATTTGTATGATAAAAGGATCATGTGAATCAATGATCCTGCAAATGCAAGACTTCTTTAAGATAATGAACGCAGCATGCAGAGTTTTGAACACTGGAGAGTCTGTATTAAAAGTAGTGACTTTTTAGAGTTTTGTGTCTAGAGTTTTGAGTAATTCATATTAAAATAATTAATAGAGTAATTAATTTCCTCTATTCAGTCCACTCATTTTTTGTAATGCATGATTGTACCTCACTCATTAAATTAGTTTGCAATAAACAAAATAATTTTAAACCAAAAAAAGTTAAAGTAGATGAACAGAAATTAGAACTATTTTCAATGAACACATCATCATTCACCTACAGTACCTCAGAAAACGAAATACCAGCAGTGTGGCATCAATCTAGCCCAAATTACAATGGAAATATATGATCCATCACCAAACACAATTCTGCTACTTCAGAGATATCACAGCCAACAGTCAAAGGATGAGAAACATTGCAGAAAGGCCTTATATTAACAGTAAATCTTACATCTCTGCAGTGGTCTTCAAAATCTCATTCAATCTATTACATAAATTGCTGCCACTGCTCCTCCTGACACCCTGAAATATACTTCTGCATAGATTTCATTTTTTTTTCTTTACAAACACTACACTATTTGACATCGCAGCTTTCAGTCAGATTGCTCAGCCATAAATAGCACTGTACATTTAATTTAGTAGAGAAGATCTATGCATGTTCTCACAACTAAAGCTGGCATCAATACACCAACACTCTTAAGTTTACGAGGAGCATCCCAGTGGTCATTATGTCAGGAAATTACTTTTTTTTTAAAATAGACTGAACTTTGCGTCGAAACACATGCTCTGTCATGGCATATGAAAGATAGGGGCAGAGATCCTCTACACCACAAGCCCATAACTTCAAATTACTCTTCCAGAGAGAAGACAAACTTGGACTGGAGCTGTTCAATTAATAATTACACCTTTCACCCCATCTTTAATGCATGATTAGATCTCATATCAAAGGTGGTATGATGAGAAAGCACACTAAAAGGAGAGAGGCCTAATGACATATACACCCTATAGAACCTCTTTATCTTCCCGATATTCATCTTTAGTTTTGAATTGAATAACTGTACGGGGACTGGAGGAGCACATGAGCATTTTCATTCTCACTTCAAGCATTCATAAAAAAACATGCGCATGTTTCTAACATATTTACAGAATAACTTATGCACTTTTCAGGCAATGCTCTCTTAAGAATTACGTTCAATGAACTTCATCATTTGCTGTTTTACTTGATTGTGAATGTTGCATGTTATTTGAGTTCTTTGAACCTTGCTTTGAACTGAGGTTTGCCTGTGTTGTTTTTCCTGACAGCTCAGAGCAGTGAAGCCATTACATAAAAGACAGCAGTGAATCCAGCCTCGCACTGTCTGTCTGTCTGTCTGTCTGTCTGTCTATCTGTCTATCTATCTATCTATCTATCTATCTATCTATCTATCTATCTATCTATCTATCTATCTATCTATCTATCTATCTATCTATCTATCTATCTATCTATCTATCTATCTATCTATCTATCTATCTATCTATCTATCTATCTATCTATCTATCTATCTATCTATCTATCATTCCAATCACCCAGAAAGTGTTTGTAATCGCCCAACAAGAAATTTAGAAACCTAGAAAACAGCAATATTTCACAACACTTTAAATTGGTGTCAAAATAGCATGTTTGACCTTTTGTCCAAAGATTATCATTAAAACAAAAACAAAACAAAACAACACAAAAAACCCTGCTTAGAGTGGTGTCAGGAACACCATTCACCCAAGAATTTGGGCATAAAACTGTCATGACACCTTTATAATTTATATATGTCACCTTTCCTCAGTGATAAGATTTAATGTATTGAGAGGTATGTGTGCTCTCTCTGAGACAATATTTACAAAGTATTTTAAGTAAAACATAAAAATTGCCACCACAATATCAAAATGAAAAACAGAAATTATCCCTGATCACAAACACTTCATTAGTGCCATGTGCTCTTAGCATTTATGCTAGCAAATGGAGTTTTTACAACCCAAATCATAATACTGTTTGGACAGTATGGAAAACGCAAAAAAAAAAAAAAAAAAGGTGATAGTGATTTCCATATTTACTTTGTCTTTTATTTCATTGCAGACAATATGAACACAAAATATTTCATGTTTTGTCTGGTCAATTCCTTTCATTTGTAAATATACATCCTTTCCTGTCCTTCAGACCTGCAACACAAAGACTGCGCATTGTCACGCAAAAGCCTTGGTTTGTGATTTATTTACAGCAGGGGTGTCCATACTCAATCCTGGAGGGCCAGTGTCCTGCTGAGTTTAGCTCCAACTTGCTTCAACACACCTGCTGGGAAGTTTCTAGTACATTTAGTAAGAGCTGGATTAGCTGGTTCAGATGTGTTTGATCAGGGTTGGAGCTAAACTCTCCAGGGCACTAGCCCTCCAGGACTGAGTTTGGACACCCTTGATTTACAGTATCCAGAAGGTAAGTGCAATGTAAAGGTAAATAGTGCTCAGGGAGGCTTCTGGATGGCGAGATGGGGTGTTTTCCAGGGTGTGCTCGGTGCACTCTGGTGAAGGTGAAGATGCCGTTCTAGCTGCTTGAATCTTGAGAGAGAGAGGGAGGGAGAGAGAGAGAGAGAGAGAGAGAGATGTTAGCGTCTGGGTAGGTCTGGAGTTTGTATCTCACCAAGTCTTCATTGGCTTTCACTTATATGCTCTCTCTCTGATTGCTTGCAGGTGCTGGTGGTTGAAACCACCTGGTGATGTAGCATTGGTGTGCTTAGCCGATGCCATCCACTGCAGGGGATGAACTCCAGGGTGAAGGATCATCCTAGGAGACAGTACTTCAGCTCCAGGACTGCCAACTTTATAGGCAGGGCCTCCTTCTCGATGACTCCATATCTTGTCTCTATAGAGGACAAATTCTGACTCAGGTACAAGACATGTTGCTCCTCTCCCTCGTGGGCTTGTGAGCACTGCACCCAGTCCGGAGTTAGAAGCCGCAGGGCCCAAACAACGCCCCATCTTCAGCTGGTGAACACAACAGCTCTCAGTGATGTGTGTAGGGGGCCTGCTTAGATAACAGTGTCTTTATCAAATGTTTACAGAACAAGCAGGAACCCAGTGTGTCTGTAGCTTTCTCTACGCAGATATGTGCTGTATTATGTGATAGAAAACCGAAGACTTCTTCAGGTCGTATAGCACATCATTCAAATCTGGTGTCTATTAAATGTAAATCTGAGACTACTCTTGGGAAAACAGCTTCAACTATTAGGTTATTATAGGCACTATAAAACATCTAATCACTTAACAATAAGTCACTTTTAGTCAATGATTTTATCAACAAAAATTGCCTTGATTTTATGCTTTTAAATGAAACTTGGCTAGATGACAGCTGTAGGGCTGATGGGCTGACAGCAGTTCTGAATGAAACAGCTCCTTTTTGATTTAACTTTGATTTATTGAGTGTTTGCAGAGTTAATAGGAGAGGTGGAGGCATCACTGCCCTGTTTAAAGATGTCTATGATAGTAAACAAGTGTCATTTGGTGACTATTTGTCCTTTGAATATCTGAGTATAGCACTGAAAAGTGCTCCACACATTTTTATGGTCATTTTCTACAGACCTCCAAAATATTCTCCAACTTTTATTGATGATTTTACAGAGCTGTTATCAATAGTAACCTCTGAATTGGACTATTTTACTATTGCTGGGGATTTTAATATTCACATTGATAATCCAGAAATCAATGATGTAAAAGAACTTATGACTGTTTTTAACACTTTTGATCTAACTCAGCATGTTCAAGGACCCACACACAATCGTGGACGCACTCTTGATCTACTTATAACTAAGGGTTTACACATTTCATCGACTGTTGTTAAGGATGTTGATCTGATAATTTTGGTATTTTCTTTGATATATTGATCATTCCAGTTATTAAAGACAGATCTGTTTCTGTCAGAAAGAGATGCATAAATGAGAACACTAGTGAGCAGTTTATGAAGGCCATATCGCTAGCACCAAGTATATCTGCTGACTCTGTTGATTCTCTTCTTGATTTGTTTAACTCTAAAGTTAAGAATGTCATAGATGACATTGCTCCTGTTAAAGTCAGAAAGATGACTGGCAGACAGAAAGCACCTTGGAGAAAATCAGCAGCAGTTCAAATGATGAAAAGACAGTGCAGAAAAGCTGAGCATATGTGGAGGAAGACAAAACTAGTAGCCCATTATAATATCTATAAAGACAGTCTTCATGCTTTTAATATGGAACTAAGCACTGCTAGCCAGACTTTCTTTTCAAGCCTTATAAACAGCAACGTAAATAATGCTCGTACTCTCTTTGTAACAGTAGAGAGACTCACAAAACCCTGCAGTAGGATTCCCAGTAAACTAGTCGCTGAAAGCAAATGTAATGAGTTTGCTCATTTCTTTACAGATAAGATCAATAATATCAGAAAGGCAATCAGCTCATCCAATCAGCCAAGTTGTGTCGACGTTAGACAAGCTCAACCACAACTTAATTGCCATGATTTCATGGTAATTAATGGTAAAATGTAAGAAGAGATTGTACAAATTATTAAAATATCAACCTGCAGTCTTGACACACTCCCAACATCATTCTTCAAAACTGTTTAGAAATGGATCTCCTAAAAGTAGTAAATGCTTCTTCTCTCAGGGAATTGCAGTCGTTAAACCCCTCTTGAAAAAGAGCAACCTGGATAACACCCTATTGAGCAATTACAGGCCCATCGCAAATCTCCCTTTCGTTGGCAAAATCATTAAAAAAGTTGTTTTTAAACAGGTTAACAAGTTCTTAAACTTCAAGGGATGTTTAGACAATTTTCAATCTGGTTTAAGACCACATCACAGTACAGAGAGCACTCTTATAAATATAATCAATGATATATACCTAAATACAGATTCAGGCAAACTAACAGTGCTGGTACTGGCAGTTTGGGCTTTAGAGGGCCCCTTGTCCTCCAGCTGAAGGGTCTGTGACCCCAGTGGGCTGCCCCAGGGGCCTGCCACTCTCCCTGGGTTGCAGTTTGGGCTCTTGACGGCCCCTTGTCCTCAAGCTGAAGGGTCTGTGACCCCAGCGTGCTGCCCCAGGGGCCTGCCACTCTCCTTGGGTTGCAGTTTGGGCTCTGCAGGCCCCCTCGTCCTCCAGCTGAAGGGTCTGTGACCCCAACATGCTGCCCCAGGGGTCAGCTACTGTCCCTGGGTGGCAGTTTGGGCTCTTGAGGGCCCCTTGTACTACAGCTGAAGGGTCTGTGACCCCAGTGGGCTGCCCCAGGGGCCTGCCACTGTCCCTGGGTTGCAGATTGGGCTCTGGAGGGCCCCTTGTCCTTCCAGATGAAAGGTCTGTGACCCCAGCAGGCTGCCCCAGGGGCCAGCTACTGTCCCTGGGTGGCAGTTTGGGCTCTTGAGGGCCCCTTGTCCTCCAGCTGAAGGGTCTGTGACCCCAACAGGCTGCCCCAGGGGCCAGCTACTGTCCCTGGGTGGCAGTTTGGGCTCTTGAGGGCCCCTTGTCCTTCAGCTGAAGGGTCTGTGACCCCAGTAGGCTGCCCCAGGGTCCAGCTACTGTCACTGGGTGGCAGTTTGGGCTCTTGAGGGCCCCTTGACCTCCAGCTGAAGGGTCTATGACTCCAGCAGGCTGCCCCAGGGGCCAGCTACTGTCCCTGGGTGGCAGTTTGGGCTCTTGAGGGCCCCTTGTCCTCCAGCTGAAGGGTCTGTGACCACAGTGGGCAGCCCCAGGGGCCTGCCACTCTTCTTTGGTTGCAGTTTGGGCTCTTGAGGGCCCCTTGTCCACCAGCTGAAGGGTCTATGACCCCAGTGGGCAGCCCCAAGGGCCTGCCACTCTCCCTGGGTTGCAGTTTGGGCTCTGGAGGGCCCCTTGTCCTCCAGCTGAAGGGTCTGTGACCCCAGCAAGCAGCCCAAGGGCAAGCTACTGTCCCTGGGTGGCAGTTTGGGCTATTGAGGGCCCCTTGTCCTCCAGCTGAAGAGTGTGTGACCCCAGCGGGCTGCCCTAGGGGCCAGCTACTGTCCCTGGGTGGCAGTTTGGGCTCTTGAGGGCCCCTTTGTCCTCCTGCTGAAGGGTCTGTAACCCCAGTGGGCTGCCCCAGGGGCCAGCTACTGTCCCTGGTGGCAGTTTGGGCACTTGAGGGCCCCTTGTCCTCCAGCTGAAGGGTCTGTGACCCCAGTGGGCTGCTCCAGGGGCCTGCCACTGTCCCTGAGTTGCAGTTTGGGCTCTTGAGGGCCCCTTGCCTTCCAGATGAAGGGTCTGTGACCCCAGCAGGCTGCCCCACGGGCCAGCTACTGTCCCTGGGTGGCAGTTTGGGCTCTTGAGGGCCCCTTGTCCTCCAGCTGAAGGGTCTGTGACCCCAGTGGGCTGCCCCAGGGGCAAGCCACTCTCCCTGGCTTGCAGTTTGGGCTCTGGAGGGCCCCTTGTCCTCCAGCTGGATGGTCTGTGACCTTAGCAGGCTACCCCAGGGGCCTGCCACTCTACCTGGGTTGCAGTTTGGGCTCTGGAGGGCCCCTTGTCCTCCAGCTGAAGGGTCTATGACCCCAGCAGGCTGCCCCAGGGGCCAGCTACTGTCCCTGGGTGGCAATTTGGGCTCATGAGGTCCCTATGTCCATCAGCTGAAGGGTCTGTGACCCCAGTGGACTGCCCCAGGGGCCAGCTACTGACCCTGGGTTGCAGTTTGGGCTCTTGAGGGCCCCTTGTCCTTCAGCTGAAGGGTCTGTGACCCCAGCAGGCTGCCCCAGGGGCCAGCTACTGTCCCAGGGTGGCAGTTTGGGCTCTTGAGGGCCCCTTGTCCTTCAGCTGAAGGGTCTGTGACCCCAGTGGGCTGCCCCAGGGGCAAGCTACTGTCCCTGGGTGGCAGTTTGGTTTCTTGAGGGCCACTTGTCCTCCAGTTGAAGGTTCTCTGACCCCAGCAGGCTGCCCCAGGGGCCAGCTACTGTCCCTGGGTGGCAGTTTGGGCTCTTGAGGGCCCCTTGTCCTCCAGCTGATGGGTCTGTGACCCCAGGATTCTGCCCCAGGGTCCAGCTACTGACCCTGGGTTGCAGTTTGGGCACTGGAGGGCCCCTTGTCCTCCAGCTGAAGGGTCTGTGACCTTAGTGGGCTGCCCCAGGGGCAAGGTACTGTCCCTGGGTGGCAGTTTGGGCTCTTGAGGGCCCCTTGTCCTCCAGCTGAAGGATCTGTGACCCCAGCAGGCTGCCCCAGGGGCCAGCTACTGTCCCTGGGTGGCAGTTTGGGCTATTGAGGGCCCCTTGTCCTCCAGCTGAAGAGTGAGTGACCCCAGCGGGCTGCCCTAGGGGCCAGCTACTGTCCCTGCGTGGCAGTTTGGGCTCTTGAGGGCCCCTTGTCCTCCTGCTGAAGGGTCTGTAACCCCAGTGGGCTGCCCCAGGGGCCAGCTACTGTCCCTGGGAGGCAGTTTGGGCTCTTGAGGGCCCCTTGTCCTCCAGCTGAAGGGTCTGTGACCCCAGTGGGCTGCCCCAGGGGCAAGCCACTCTCCCTGGCTTGCAGTTTGGGTTCTGGAGGGCCCCTCGTCCTCCAGCTGGATGGTCGGTGACCTTAGCAGGCTACCCCAGGGGCCTGCCACTCTACCTGGGTTGCAGTTTGGGCTCTTGAGGGCCCCTTGTCCTCCAGCTGAAGGGTCTGTGACCCCAGTGGGCTGCCCCAGGGGCCAGCTACTGTTCCTGGGTTGCAGTTTGGGCTCTTGAGGGCCCCTTGTTCTCCAGCTGAAGGGTCTATGACCCCAGTGGGCAGCCCCAGGGGCCTGCCACTTTCCCTGGGTTGCAGTTTGGGCTCTGGAGGGCCCCTTGTCTTCCAGCTGAAGGGTCTGTGACCCCAGCAGGATGCCCCAGGGGCCAGCTACTGTCCCTGGGTGGCAGTTTGGGCTCATGAGGGCCCCTTGTCCATCAGCGGAAGGGTTAGTGACCCCAGTGGGCTGCCCCAGGGGCCAGCTACTGACCCTGGGTTGCAGTTTGGGCTCTTGAGGGCCCCTTGTTCTTCAGCTGAAGGGTCTTTGACCCCAGTAGGCTGCCCCAGGGGCCAGCTACTGTCCCTGGGTGGCAGTTTGGGCTCTTGAGGGCCCCTTGTCCTTCAGCTGAAGTTTCTGTGACCCCATTGGGCTGCCCCAGGGGCAAGATACTGTCCCTGGGTGGCAGTTTGGTCTCTTGAGGGCCACTTGTCCTCCATTTGAAGGTTCTCTGACCCCAGCAGGCTGCCCCAGGGGCCAGCTACTGTCCCTGGGTTTCAGTTTGGGCTCTTGAGGGCCCCTTGTCCTCCAGCTGATGGGTCTGTGACCCCAGGATTCTGCCCCAGGGTCCAGCTACTGACCCTGGGTTGCAGTTTGGGCACTGGAGGGGCCCTTGTCCTCCAGCTGAAGGGTCTGTGACCCCAGTGGGCTGCCCAAGGGGCAAGGTACTGTCCCTGGGTGGCAGTTTGGGCTCATGAGGGCCCCTTGTCCATCAGCGGAAGGGTTAGTGACCCCAGTGGGCTGCCCCAGGGGGAAGCTACTGACCCTGGGTTGCAGTTTGGGCTCTTGAGGGCCCCTTGTCCTTCAGCTGAAGGGTCTGTGACCCCAGTAGGCTGCCCCAGGGGCCAGCTACTGTCCCTGGTTGGCAGTTTGGGCTCTTGAGGGCCCCTTGTCCTTCAGCTGAAGTTTCTGTGACCCCAGTGGGCTGCCCCAGGGGCAAGATACTGTCCCTGGGTTTCAGTTTGGGCTCTTGAGGGCCCCTTGTCCTCCAGCTGATGGGTCTGTGACCCCAGGATTCTGCCCCAGGGTCCAGCTACTGACCCTGGGTTGCAGTTTGGGCACTGGAGGGCCCCTTGTCCTCCAGCTGAAGGGTCTGTGACCCCAGTGGGCTGCCCCAGGGGCAAGGTACTGTCCCTGGGTGGCAGTTTGGGCTCTTGAGGGCCCCTTGTTCTCCAGCTGAAGGGTCTGTGACCCCAGCAGGTTGCCCCAGGAGCCAGCTACTGTCCCTGGGTGGCAGTTTGGGCTCTTGAGGGCCCCTCGTCCTCCAGCTGAAGGGTCTGTGACCCCAGTGGGGTGCCCCAGGGGCCAGCTACTGTCCCTGGGTGGCAGTTTGGGCTCTTGAGGGCCCCTTGTTCTCCAGCTGAAGGGTCTGTGACCCCAGTGGGCTGTCCCAGGGGCCTGCCACTGTCCCTGGGTTGCAGTT
Organism: Danio aesculapii; assembly: GCF_903798145.1. Classification (NCBI taxonomy): domain Eukaryota; kingdom Metazoa; phylum Chordata; class Actinopteri; order Cypriniformes; family Danionidae; genus Danio; species Danio aesculapii. The sequence goes on along the minus strand of NC_079440.1, from coordinate 31,854,629 downwards.
TGGGTTCTGGAGGGCCCCTTGTCCTCCAGCTGAAGGGTCTGTGACCCCAGGGGCTGCCCCAGGGGCCAGCTACTCTACCTGGGTGGCAGTTTGGGCTCTTGAGGGCCCCTTGTCCTCCAGCTGAAGGGTCTGTGACCCCAGCAGGCTGCCCCAGGGGCCAGCTACTGTCCCTGGGTTGCAGTTTGGGCTCTTGAGGGCCCCTTGTCCTCCAGCTGAAGGGTCTGTGACCCCAGTGGGCTGCCCCAGGGGCCAGCTACTGTCCCTGGGTGGCAGTTTGGGCTCTGGAGGGCCCCTTGTCCTCCAGCTGAAGGGTCTGTGACCTCAGCAGGCTACCCCAGGGGCCAGCTACTGTACCTGGGTGGCAGTTTGGGCTCTTGAGGGCCCCTTGTCCTCCAGCTGAAGGGTCTGTGACCCCAGTGGGCTGCCCCAGGGGCCAGCTACTGTCCCTGGGTTGCAGTTTGGGCTCTTGAGGGCCCCTTGTCCTCCAGCTGAAGGGTCTGTGACCCCAGC